>NC_091231.1:17535162-17760162 GCF_040958095.1 Procambarus clarkii | reverse complement strand
CGTACAATGATCACACACAATGTTTCACTGACCTCATCAACAAGTGGCCACATCACTTTACTTGTCTTCGTCTCCCATGGTTGCTAGGTCATAGATCCTTCATGTTCCAGACAAAACCCCAAGCTGTCCAATCTGGTGATGGTTGTCAATGTCCCATCGTTGCTCTGAACTAACATTATCCTAACCTCATGAGCAACGGAGATTCCTACCCCAGGGTCATGTCTCCTCGGGTCCATGCTGCCGTCTCGTTCCAGGGCACCAACCCCAGCACGCTGTGGATACCTCTCAGCTCTCTGGTCATCCTTTCTTGCTGTGCTCGCCACAGCTGTATCCCATTACTCTAGGCCCATCTGCCCAGAGTGTCCACCTGTACTCACACCTTCCCACCTGCTGTACCTGCAAATTATTCCCCAGGGCCCCCCTGGCTCGATTCCATTAGTGCATGACACCCCCTCGGCTCCTTGCACTCTTCCCTTATATTGCCTTAGCGCAGCTGCAAAGTAATTGCAGCTGGGCCCTTATCCCTGCCTTGATGTCAGGGGCGAATCTCGCCTATAATGTCACGTTCTCTTCCTCTCCTTTATTTCTCTAGAGTAAAAGTGAGTGTAGCCTCATGGCTTTCCTTCTACTCTACCTGAAGCTCTGTGACATGATCTCGGGGGACCTTCTCAAGCCTACCATTTAGTAATGGTGCCAGTGAGATTAAATACATACAAATACATATATAGTCACCATAATATCTCCATCACGATAAATGCCCACTTATGTCACTAAAGTATCATACTGCCACTGGCTCGCTTCCGACGAGATTCCAGTAACAACTTAATTATTGAAAAATTAATGTATCCACGTGGCTTGCCAACTGCAACCAACAACTCCTGAAATTATCAATATTGCATCTTATCCATAAGATTTACCCACTTCGATGCACCTAACCTCTGGTCATTCTAACCACTGATGACATCATTATAACACCACACATCCCCCACCACCAAGCCCTGCGCCATAACGTGCCTGACCTCACTAAGGGGGCATATCAATGTAAAATTAAAAGTGGTTCAATTTGCTTATCAATTTTTTTATGAAATGGTTATAGAAAGGGCTGCAGCTGGTCCAAGTTTCATCATCACACCCTAAACAGAAAAGGAGAAAAAAAATAAACAACGAATTATGCAACGAATTTTCAAATAGTTTCAGGGAACACATGTGTTAACTAAAATCATTTCTATAACACTCAGATATTAAATTAAGCACATAATAAAGGATTCTAGTGATCAGTTTTATCAAAAAAGTGTTTAGTGCAATAATATAATTTTTCAAAGTTACCCTTCTAAAAAAATATGCAATATATGATATTTATAAATTTTTATAAAATCAACAAATAGACTTTGGACTAAAATGTCTACTAGATTCTGTAGAAGCACAAACGCTACATATAAGGTGTAATTTGCTTGTAAATTGATTAATAAAGAAAGCTCTGAAGTAATTTGAAGGTGTAAATTACTTTCCAGAGTAAAATAAAGATCCAAGTTCGGCCACCTGTAGCTGAGCTTGACTTCGACAGATTTCGTTCATAATTGGCACCCTTGCAGATAAGCTTCCATTGAGCAAGGTGTGCAAGTTTCATGCAAATCCCTTGATAACAAACGAGAAAAAAATATTGGCCAAAAAAAAAAGAAAAAAAAAAATTTAAATATAAATATATTGCACATACATATTACAATTATTACAAGAGTTTGTGCTTCTACAGCACATAGTAGACATTTTAGTTGACACATGTGTTCCCTGAGATTATTTGAGAATGTTGAACATTTGTTGCATAATACGTTGTGTATTTTTTTTCTCCTTTTCTGTTTAGGGTGTGATGGTGCAACTTGGACCAGTTGCAGCCCTTTCTATAACCATTTCATAAAAAAATTTATAAGCAAATTGAACAACTTTTAATTTATAACGATTTAGAATGATATGCCCCCGAAGCTAATAATTACCGTACCGACCACTATCTGGTGCCCCGGCGACACCATATACTCCACAACACCACACTCAACCCCAGGCGTCCAAACACCACTATACTACACCTCACACTACACTCTACACCACACACTATATAAGGCTACCATACCCATGCACTACTCTACACCACACACTACAAAAAGGTTACCATACCCATGCACTATTTTACAGTACATACTATGCTCCTTCTGTGTTCATGACACGACGAGAGGGTCGGATTGCGATGTGTCCCCGTCACTTGTGGACCTTATCCCCGGTGTTGTGAATGCTGTTCTGCGCTATGCCCCCCTGACTGCAAACTCCTCTCCTTACCCATACCTGTGTCCTCAGCCGCTGGTGTGCTCTCCCTTGGCACACTCCCCATAGGGTATGGCTTCTCACTTGCCTGACCGGTCAGTATACAGACGCAGTCTGGGTGACAGGAGAACACATGCCCTGTGTTTACCACTTTAACCTCTGCGTTCTTTTTACTAATTACCCAACAAGGCCCCAGAAACTTGGGTGCCAACTTCCCTTCTGCCTGAGTGTGCATCGGCTTCACGAACACATTATCACCCTCATTGATCACCTTGCTTGTACCCTGTTCTGGGCATTATAATATTTCTCTGCTGCCTCTGCCGACTTTCTTAGATGTAGCTTCATCGAGTCAAATACCTTGGTTGCACCTCTACAGACAACACTTTTGAAGTGTAACACATAGCATACAGGTTGCTTGCTTGTGAACGTCGTGAACGGAAGTCGGGGATCGACCCCATGCAACAAAAAATGCGGGGTATCTCCCAATGACCTATTGAACGCCGTGTTGAGTGCCGACTCCACCATCACCAAGCTCTGATCCCATGACAACACATTGTAACACGGGTTAGGGTTCCTCTCTCTTTACTTCCTTCTTTCTTTGCCCTCTACCCGTATTCTTACTTATTATTCTCTACCAAGGGACTCCAAAACTTTTACCAAAGCCAACTCCACGCCACGTGGTCCTAAGACGATTGACCGACTTAGGATTCTACACCCAGTATGACGTGACCTAAGCCCTGAGCAAAACCCTAGAGTCACCTCTGCTGCCACCACCAGACCAGTAATACAAGAGCAATGATCGAGGTCTGGATCGATCACGCTAATTAATCAACCTAGGGGCTTGATCCCCACTATATATGATGACCTTGAGTGTGGAATAAATTACACGGTAATGATAATTCCGATTCGATGTTAGCATCGGCGCCCAATCCAACTTTACCTCGTGTGGACCACGTGACCAGGACAAGTTTACACAAAAAAACACATGGAAATAATGAAATGCAAAAATATTAACAAATTTAATTTATTAAAAGAAAAACTAAAACAAAATCTAAATATGTTCACTCCCTATCACTTTAACACTCCCTACTTGACCTGAGTGGCAAATGAGAAGACTATTTCTATAATTAACAATAGCAACTATACCTTGGGCGACCAGCTAGATGTTTTGGCTGGTCTTGGGGAGAGGTAAGATGTTTGACCTCTTATCCCAGCTGCTCCCGTTTCCACACTGATTTTTTCCTTGTCTGGACTACCCCAGACAGAGTATTGTATTGTTCCGCATCGCTTACCCAGTTACTTTAGCAAGGTTAAGTTATAACAATTAAACTCTGTTGTACTTAATTGATCCAGACTGGTTGAATTATTTTACTGAATTAAATTACAAACATCTAACGGCAGAGCTGTTCCCGATCACAAAAATGGTTATTAAAACTTTGAGAAATAGTAGACCTGTCAACCCCTGATGACCTATGACCGCCGGTCACTCCGCTTTAAAAGTTAGATCTGATTCGTGACGTCACTGATGGTGACTTAAACTCAATAATTAGAATACTCTTGATATTGTATCCAGTACTATTATACAATACAATTTTAATGCAAAATGAATAAAGGCTAATTTTCTCTAAATTACTGAATACTATAGGATGATTCATTATACGCAGATATGAACAAAGCGTCGGTTATTTCCACCGCGAATTCCCCTGGGGGTCAGGTCACCATGCGGCTCAGCTTCCCATTCTCTTTCGTCGATAAACCACTCTGGATAATTCTTACAACAGCCTAGTTTGTTACAACCCCCCCGCACAAGCACTTAGTAAACCTTGTTAATTTGTTAAAATTCACGAGGTTTAGTATCCAAACCCACAATTCAACTCATGCCACAAACAAAAGCTAACCTAACTAATAAAATTTGACAAATAATAGTCCAACATCATAATGAACATGTTCATATTTCATAAATTTCTCAGCTGTCAACTGACAGCAATCCTCTAATATCAGGAAACATACATCCTATCCTTACTGACATAGCTAAATAACATGTCCCTACTCTACCATCAAAGACTAGCTACTAAACTCTCTTGGCTCTTCACTAGCCAAGTTCATGTGTCCTCTAGAGCCGGCCACACCGTGCTCAAACAAACATTAAAGTTATATCATCAGACTGAACTTTCAGTCATCCGGGAGCGTACTACGGAACTATCAAGTTCACATCCGTGTACTACCCACTCCCCATCAATGTCAACCTTGACATGCTAAGGAACACACCTAACGTTTATTACATGTATCTAAAAATATAAACAAAAATTCCTATACTATATCACAGGTTTCAGCTGACTGTACAGCCAAGTGTTCTCACTCACTAGAAGTGTCAATGTTTATATTGGTCCGCCTCTCCTGTGTTCAAACATTCTGAAAAAAATAGCACAATATAATTTTCCATAACCGTTTGTTCTGGGCTGAGACAATTACACAGGGGCTTCGATTTTGATTACTGACCAATTCATAGAGTAAAATTCATATATTATACCAGAATTATTATTTTAAATCTGTTTTTCAACATTTAAAAAATATTGTGATTCTAACTCTGTTTTTCAACATTTAAACAAAAGTGTCCAGATGTTCTTTACACAGATGTTCAGAGCCAACTTTGTTGTTTGTATCAATTGTTCATATTGAGTAAACGAAAAAAAAAATCGATGCTGCTGGATGCTGAATGTAGTCGCTCACGATGACTGTGTCGATCTTGCTTCTCCCCGTGTGTAGACATCAATACCTGGTCCTCTTGTACTCCCATCCGGTACTCCTGAATGACGACAGAGTGTAGTAGAGCTGAGTGCCAAGTGACAGCTGTAGAATACTGTTACTTCGGCCATTAATCTTGCTCTCGACAGTCCACACGCCTTCATATCAATCACAGTTCACACGGCAGTCTTGATGTTAAACTTGACGTCGCAGATGACCACAGCAGAGCAGGACTGGATGTACCAACAGTGTCTCTTAGCAGGAGTGGTGTCAGAAGGTCGTAGAGGCGGGTTGCTTGTTTGCAGAACAGGTGAATCTCGTCTTCCATCATTGCTCACGTCATCTCAGGCGTTTCTTGATGTCACCAGGTTACTAAGCCGTAAACACCAACTGTGTATACCCTCGTACCGCCGACTTTAGGCCAAAGGAGACAATTTTGCGACCTTCTATTGGCGAGTCCCGGTACTCTGTAGGGAAACCGTGCCTTCCACCTGTGACCGCCTTACTTCCGCTTTCTTGTTACTTCAGATGACGTAATCATTAATCTTCCGGCGAAATTCTTGAGTACTGCTACGTGCTTTCCATTTCTTGACCTCTCCTCCAACACTGCTGGAATGGCTGCAGTCTTGATGACGCAGCAGGTGGGTAGTGGTGATCTCGAGACAGCTACCCCGGCGTTGTATGGCACCTCCGGTGACTGCTATAATGTGGACAGCTCGCTGGCCCTGACAACCTCGTTAGTGACGTGAGGCGTCGGCCGGGTGACTCTTGGATAGTCACTCATCCCCAAAGTAACTGATGTATGGGTTACTGGGTCTGGTGGGGGGAGGGCTTTGTGTAACGTGCCTCCCCCCTCGGTCTTTACAGACAAGGGTTCACGTGTGGCTGGAACAACTGGGTCGGTGTACCAATCAGACCTGGGAACAGACAGACACAACACAGCGGAAGCATAGATATACTCTGGGTTTGGTGGAGGTGGAACCCCAGAGCACGGTAAAAGTTGCTACCTGAGTTAAGTATAGACATAGTACATCTCATTGCCTTTACAGGAAAATCTAATGAATACTAAATTATACTAACCACGGAAGTTACTTTACTGTATAGCGCGAGATCTCGTCACCATAGGGTGGCGAGACTGCACCTGACTACTGATGAGCGATGACAGAGGGTCATCCTCATCTTCTGACTCGTCGGTGAAGCCATGAGTCAGCACTGCTGAGTCAGGAACTAGACCCGCTGAAGGCAGTTCTAATTCTTCTCTAGCATGATAATGTTTCAATTTATTTACGTGAATTGTCCTTTCCACCTGGTCCTCGAACACTCCTTTTATAACAAGATTAACCGGCCCCGCCCTTTTAATTACTCTATAGGGTCCTCGCCACCTCGGAGCTAGCTTCCTGCTCTGATTGGCGGGCGCAGCCTCATTCACTCTCAATACGAGGCGTCCTTCCTTCAGCTCAAGAGGGCGCACTTTCTTGTCATAAAAATGAGCATACCGAGTCCGTGCCTTCTTGGACGCTTCAGCTGCAATATTCCATGCATTTCTCATTTTTCCAAGGACCTCTGAAGGATAGTCCTCCCCGTATGCAACATTATGTCTGTTAAGCAGACCTGACGGGAAATTGCATGAATTACCAGTAAACAAATGAAGTGGTTGGGTGTTAATTGATTGGTGGATGGCAGTATTCAAGGCGAACTGAACATAGGGTAGGTGTTCATCCCAGGTGTTTGCATCATGTTCAGCAAGGATTGCAAGCATATCCTTGACTGAACGATTAGTCCGTTCCGTCATTCCGTTTGCTTGTGGGTGGTAGGCCGTTGTAAAAGCCGAAGTTGTCTCTAAAATCTTACAAACTTCTCTAAATATATTCCCATTGAATTCTTGACCCCGGTCAGAGACTAAAACTTTAGGAGGTCCGAATACAGTAACGAACCTACGCAAGAACGCATCTGCAACCGTACGAGAATCCTTCTGAGGTAATGCAACTAGTGTAGTGTATCTAGACAGATGGTCAACTAGCACCAACACGTATCTGTTACCTGAATGACTGTGGTGTAAATCAATCAGATCGGCCCCCACACGATCTAACGGTTCACGAATTTCAGGAAATTCCTGAAGTGGGGCTTGTACCTTAAGGGTACCTTTCCTTTTCTGGCAACGAGGGCACGACTTCACGAAATTGATTACCTCAGAAAGTAATCCTGGAAAATAAAATAGAGACTTTGCTTTTAAGTGCGTTTTAAAGATCCCCGGATGCCCTGCAATTTTTGAAGCATGCGCAAGCTTTAACGCTGATGACCGCAACGCGTCCGGAATAACTAGCTGAAATACTGCCCTATCATTCTGGCTATTAACATAATACAGGACGCCCTGTTTCATCTCAAAATCATGTATAGGTAAATTCTTTTTCTTTTTCGGGTATTTTCCTCCCTCTAAATACTCAATAATTTCTTTCCATCTAGGCTCGCTCATCTGGTATTCTCTCATTTTATCTGATGGAATGGTTTCAATATTTTCATTAATCTGCAATGCCGCTATATTTCTACTTAGCGTATCTGGCACAACATGTGCTGGACCAGGCTTGTACAAGATCTGGAATGAGTGGGCCGAAAGTTCGTGAGACCAGCGTGACATTCGTGGGCATTTTGTTCGCTTCTTAAATATGTGTGTTAACGCTCGATGGTCTGTGTAGATTACAAAATGCCGCTGAAATAGGTAAGGCTCGAAATACCTAACTGATTCTACTACTGCCAGTGCCTCCCGATCCGTAGCTGAATAACGAACTTCAGGTCCTTTGACCTTCCTACTGAAATAGGCTACTGGATGGGGTAAATTATCTGCGTCTCGCTGAATTAAGCACCCGCCAATAGCAATACCGCTGGCGTCAGTGTGCACTTCCCACTCTTTCTCAAAATCAGGAATAGCCAATACCGGTGTCGTGATTAGTTGGTCTTTCAGTTTGCGATAGGCCTCGTCATGTTCTGATTTCCACACAAACTTCGCATTTTTCTTTGTCAGATCAGTCAGGGGTGCTGAAATGCCAGCGAAACCTTCAATGTGACGACGAAAATATCCGGCCGCCCCCAAAAACCTACGCACGTCCTTTGCTGTCCTTGGAGTAGGCATATCAGCAATGGCGCGGCAAGAATCTGGGTCAGGTCGGATACCGTCTGGGCACACCTGGAACCCCAGAAATTTGAATTTCTGAGCCGCCAAGGTGCACTTCTGAACATTCAGCCTGAAACCTGCCTGATCTAACAATTTCAAAGTCTCAGTCAAGTCCTGTAGGTGTTCCTCAAACGTCCTGGAATATATCACAACATCATCCAGGTACGCTAAAGAATGCCTACTGTTATGATCTCAGCCTGCAGGAGAAACGAGTCTCCCTTCTTGAGAGTTATTCAGCAAGCCTGACCTAACTAGAAGGTCTAGCAAGTATTGAGATGATAACGCATATGTAAAATAGTTGGTTGGATATGTGTAACAGTTTGAGATTATGGGCAATGCAGAAGAAAACAGATAAATGACTGGCTAGGAGATGTGGACATTTTGCTGGAGGCGTGAGGCTCGCTTCCGGAGGACCTTGACCTCACTTGAGTGCCAGACATCGCAGGGGGAAGCCGCGCTCCGTTGAGCTCCCGCCAGAAGGGAACCCCTAGTGATATATCTCTAAGAGAAGAGAAGTGTGCAGACGTACCAGCTGTGGAATCGAGCTGGGAACGTTGTGGTCTCAAGTCCTGGTCGACGAGCAGATATTAAATCGCCCAGAAGCATTATTGTGGGCTGTGTGGAGCGCCCTGACCAGACGCCGTCAGAGGGAAAGCGCCCTCGACCAATTAATCTGTGGTAAGCACGATAAACGCCAGTTCATAGTGATTGTTTGTAGTTGGTCGTGTGCCCAGCGACAGTAGCGATGTTTATTTATAGGTTAGACATGTTTTAATAAGGCAGAAGGCCTGAAAATAAGAGAGTGGAGAGGGAGGAACACGGAGCGACGTCCGCCCCCTCTGAGCGCTGGCGGAAGACTGAGGGAGCCTGGCTCTTGACGGAGGAAGACCCTCCCAGTGAGTGTGGAGCGCCACCAGGCGAGGTGGAGTATGGACCCGCCCAAAACGGGGGAGTCCACTCTCACTGTATGTAGAGAACAGATAGAGGTTTGAGGCAAGCATATTGTGTGGTTATTTTTGTTTACGTGTTAAAGGGGAACATTTTATTGGAGTGTCGATGGGTTGCAGGTTTGTTCTTTGGGGAAGAAGTTGCTGAGAACTTCGAAGCCAGCAGAGGAAGTAGCTGATGAGACTCCAAGGTAGTGGAGCAGAGGACCTCGAGCTGTGAGGAGAAGCAGCAGTGAAGAGGAGTGTCACGTGCTTCTGTAGAGGTGGAGAAGCACCATAGTTGCTCGGGGAAACTTCATGGTGTAGCAGCCAAGAGAGCTGTGGAAGAACCTAACAGAAGGGTGAAGCACCGTAGTTGCACAAGGAAACTTCATGATAGCAGCCTGGAGGAGCTGCAGAGGATCCTGGTAGTGAAGCCCGGAAGAACCTAAGGATATTAGGGTTGTGAACTTCCAGAGGTGGAAGGGGAAGTTCTGGTGGATTACTTATAGGGAGTTGATAGTGTTTGGTTGTCAGTAGCGTGCAAGACGCAGTGAGAGGTGAGTGACTGTTGGCATCCTTATGTCAAGGAGTTTTTTATAATGAAGTATCAATGAACATTTATACTGGTATATGTTATTGCATTCAAATGCTGGTTTTCTATATATATATGTTATCTTGCTGATGGTGCAACAGTGTGTAGGCTTGACCAACTTGAGGAGGTTAATAGTATCAGGTGGTGAACCAGGGGATAGGATACCACTTGATAAGCTGATAATAGAGTTCTGATGGTATTGGAGTGCAACCTGATTGTGATATTATAGAGTATAGGATTCATTATTATTATATGTGTGTATGTATCGTGTATGTGCTTTGTTCAGTAAATGTGTCACAATTTGCTGGTGTTTGCCCTTGTCCTAGTGAGGCTTCCCAGGAGGTAGTAAAGAAGGAGAGAGAGAGAGGGAGAACCATGAACCACTGCTGTGGACAGGGTAGGAGGTAATACTAGTGAGTCATAGGGGGATTGAGGAGATCATATCTCATAAGGAGAGAGTGGGGAGTCACAGCGGCTCGAGTGGGTGTGTGCACGTGACAACGAGGCTAAGTGTTGGAGCCGCATTCCCCGAACGTGTGACGTTGAGCCCCTCTCCAAGAGCCAGAAGCGCCAAGGGTGATCTCCTAGTATAAGCACTCTGCCGAGTTGTGGGTTGGGTTGTCCATAGAGAAGGATCAACGACGACAACACCAACCAACCCACAGTCTATAATAAATTGGGGGCCTGTGTCCGGGATAGTGAACTGACACACCCACACCCTGTCCAAGAGTGGATTTGTACACCCTTGCTGAAATAAACTGCGTGACCGCAGGTGTATACTCTCTCTCTTGGGAAGACTCACAGGACAAGATGGATAAGGTGCAAGCGTTTGTGGAGTCAGGCAAGCCTGAGGATTTAGAAGGTTGCACGAGGGATCAATTGAAACAAATAGCAGAAAAATGTGGCATCAGGTTGAAAGCATCTAAAGTAGCTGGGATGAAGGATGAGATCCTGAGGCAGTTAAGAGCCAAAAATGAAGCGGCAGAACAAGGAGCCCAGAAAGGAGCTGAAAGTGGAAAGGAGGATGATGGGCAGGATGAAGTGAGATCCCAGGGATCGAGTAGGAGCAGCAAGAGTAGCCGCAGTAGCAGGAGTAGCCGAAATAGGAGCTTGGAGAGATTCCAGTTAGAGCTCCAGATGCAGCGTGAGGAGAGACAGTTCCAGCTGGAAAAGATGAAATTAGAACTCCAGATGAAAAATGAAGCCGAGAAGGAAAAAGAGAAAACCAGGCTGGAAGTAGAAAAAGAGAAAACCAGGCTGGAAGTAGAAAAAGAGAAAACCAGGCTGGAAGTAGAAAAAGAGAAAACCAGGTTGGAAGTAGAAAAAGAGAAAACCAGAGTAAGGGAACTGGAGTTGGAACAAGAGAAAGAAAAAGAGAAAGCAAGACTAGAGGTCGAAAAAGAAAAAGAGAGAACAAAACAAATGCAGATAGAAGCGAACAGAACCTTGGCTGAGCAAAGGATTGAACATGGGTTGCCAGAGAGCACCACCCAGGTATCACACCCACCAGATGTTAGGGTTAGGGAGAAGGACATTCCCTTGTTTGTTCCCGAAGAGGCAGAGAGCTTCTTCGAGCATTTTGAGAAAGTAGCCAGTATCAAGGAGTGGCCACAGGAGGAATGGGCCCAGCTGGTCCAGTTAAGATTGACCGGTGCAGCCAGGGAGGCATACACCCAATTGTCACTGGAAGAGTGCCAGGATTATGCCACAGTAAAGAGCAGCATATTGCGCTCGTTTCAGTTAACCCCAGAAGCTTATAGGAAGCGCTTCAGAGAGATGATCAAAGTTGGAGCATGTACGTTTGCTGAGACAGCAAGAGATCTGGAAAGACGATTCCAGAAGTGGATTGAGGCTGCTGGAGTTGGATCTTACGCTGACCTGAAGCAACTGATGGTCATGGAGAAGTTCTTGGAGATGATGCATCCCGAAACAAAGTTCAAGATCCAAGAAGCAGGGATAATGGAGGTGAAAGATGCCGCAGATAGGGCGGATATGATTACTGAAGCATACAAGAGCTTAAGGGAGAACAGAGTGAAGAATGAGGTGAGACGCAGCAATGGCAGATCCAATGGAGTCTGGGGAGGAAGAAATTACGAGAGGCCCAGAAGAGTCTGGGATGAGAAAAATTTTGATAAATGGGCAGATAAAAGTAAGTACCCTAAAACTCAGAAGAGTAGGTCGCGCACTTCGTCTGAAAGTGAGGATGGAGGAGCAAAACGAGAAACTGATCGTTATCCGGGAAACCAAGAGTCCAGTAAAGCTCCACAGAGTACGAGTAGTACGTCTGGCCCGAGGAACTCCAATACGAGTGGGCAGAGTCAGAGCTACTCTGGTACATATAGAAGAGACTTTACCCAGATGAGATGTTACAATTGTAACGGATTGGGTCACGTGATGCGAGATTGTCGGCAGGGCAAGAGAGTTGTGACCCTGGCCATGTGTGACCCCCGAGGTAAATATACTAATGTGTTCCGAGACAAACCACAGAAAGTGAACTTAGTGAACGAGAGGTATAGGCCGTTCATGAGCAAAGGTTGGATCAGTGAAGGAGGCCAACCTGAGGTAGAAGTTGGTATCTTAAGAGATACCGGAGCTAATCAGAGCTTGATTACGAGAAGCCTGATTGGGAATGATCGACGGTTAGCTGACAGTGGGAAGATGAAAGTATATGGGTTGTTGTCGGAGAGTGACATGCCCGTTTGTACTGTCCAGCTAAGGTCGGAATATGTGTCGGCAGAGGTGATGTTGGGAGTGTGCCCCGACATACCTGTTCCAGGAGTCCAAGTGATCCTGGGAAATGACTTGTGTGGGACAAAGGTGTTGACAAGAGTCATGGCGGAGACTGTGCCAGAGGAGTGCCCAGAAGGCCACGGCACGGGTGGGACACCTGAGAGTGTGAACCTGACTGACATCCGAGGAGATGCGTCAGGAGACCGCCAAGCCATTGAGTACCCTGTCTCGGTAGTGACGAAGGCAGAAGTGGCCGACAAGGAAGACGCTGGAGAAGATGATACAGTGTCGATTCAACCGGTGGAAGATATCGACGTAGATATAGCATGGCTGTTTGATGAAGGTCCAGCCCAGAAAAATGAAGTCTCGGTGAGGTCAAAAGTGAAGATGGCCCAGCCGAAGAAGAATACTGTGGAGAGAGTTGACCTGAAGAGAGCCCAGACTGCTGAAATTAAGGGTCGGAAGGTGAATGCAACTGTGCTGAGTAGGAATGAGGGAAGATGTGGACATACTGAGGACGGGAGTAGAGCGTCACGTTGTCCACGAGCACAGAGGCATAGGGATAGTGCAGTTGAGTTGTTTGAGATGTCAAGAGTTGACATGTTTCACAGAAAACGTGAAGAAAAGATAGCGAAGAAGAGTAATAGCCGAGAAAATGAAAGGAGAAGAGACAGTATGTGTGGAGAGATGCTTACGAGCACTCTAGGAGAGGTAGAGCGACATGCACAGTCGAGTGCTGTTGGTTGTAGTATGGTGCCCGAAGAAACTTTTAGGGAACGAAGAAGAGTTGAAGGAGAAGAAATGGAGTGGTATAGAAGTGAAAAGTGTGGGAAGAGGATGATGATGCAAGCATGGAGGAATAGAAGAAAGCCGAGGACTCGATGGGAGTCGAACAGGATGAGGTCTCAGATAAATGAGGAGACGAAAAGGAGGATCGTCGGTGAAGACGAGGGAGTGAGGTATGATGACAGGAGACGGAAGTATAATGGCAGTAGATGGAAGTGTGAAGACGACAGAGGAGGTACAGACAGTAGATGTCTGACTCTGGACGGGAAGAGAAGAAGACGAGGAAACGGAGGGTGGAGACAGTAAGTAGAGTGGACCAATGGATTGCAGGCGTCCAAGGAGGACGGCCTAGCCAAGAGGTGCCAGAGAAGTCAAATCGTTTGTGAGAAGATCATATTTCTGGCGAGTTGTGAGCCAGAGGTTGCAAGGAGCAACGAACTAATTGTAGACTCCTAAGGGAGTACGTAAGCAGATCAACCGTTCGAACCAATTGGTTGAAGAACGAGACAGTGTGGTGGCGGTTGTATTATCCCTAGCTTTGCCACTGGAATAACTCTCAAAAATAAGGGGAGGGGAGTGTTATGATCTCAGCCTGCAGGAGAAACGAGTCTCCCTTCTTGAGAGTTATTCAGCAAGCCTGACCTAACTAGAAGGTCTAGCAAGTATTGAGGTGATAACGCATATGTAAAATAGTTGGTTGGATATGTGTAACAGTTTGAGATTATGGGCAATGCAGAAGAAAACAGATAAATGACTGGCTAGGAGATGTGGACATTTTGCTGGAGGCGTGAGGCTCGCTTCCGGAGGACCTTGACCTCACTTGAGTGCCAGACATCGCAGGGGGAAGCCGCGCTCCGTTGAGCTCCCGCCAGAAGGGAACCCCTAGTGATATATCTCTAAGAGAAGAGAAGTGTGCAGACGTACCAGCTGTGGAATCGAGCTGGGAACGTTGTGGTCTCAAGTCCTGGTCGACGAGCAGATATTAAATCGCCCAGAAGCATTATTGTGGGCTGTGTGGAGCGCCCTGACCAGACGCCGTCAGAGGGAAAGCGCCCTCGACCAATTAATCTGTGGTAAGCACGATAAACGCCAGTTCATAGTGATTGTTTGTAGTTGGTCGTGTGCCCAGCGACAGTAGCGATGTTTATTTATAGGTTAGACATGTTTTAATAAGGCAGAAGGCCTGAAAATAAGAGAGTGGAGAGGGAGGAACACGGAGCGACGTCCGCCCCCTCTGAGCGCTGGCGGAAGACTGAGGGAGCCTGGCTCTTGACGGAGGAAGACCCTCCCAGTGAGTGTGGAGCGCCACCAGGCGAGGTGGAGTATGGACCCGCCCAAAACGGGGGAGTCCACTCTCACTGTATGTAGAGAACAGATAGAGGTTTGAGGCAAGCATATTGTGTGGTTATTTTTGTTTACGTGTTAAAGGGGAACATTTTATTGGAGTGTCGATGGGTTGCAGGTTTGTTCTTTGGGGAAGAAGTTGCTGAGAACTTCGAAGCCAGCAGAGGAAGTAGCTGATGAGACTCCAAGGTAGTGGAGCAGAGGACCTCGAGCTGTGAGGAGAAGCAGCAGTGAAGAGGAGTGTCACGTGCTTCTGTAGAGGTGGAGAAGCACCATAGTTGCTCGGGGAAACTTCATGGTGTAGCAGCCAAGAGAGCTGTGGAAGAACCTAACAGAAGGGTGAAGCACCGTAGTTGCACAAGGAAACTTCATGATAGCAGCCTGGAGGAGCTGCAGAGGATCCTGGTAGTGAAGCCCGGAAGAACCTAAGGATATTAGGGTTGTGAACTTCCAGAGGTGGAAGGGGAAGTTCTGGTGGATTACTTATAGGGAGTTGATAGTGTTTGGTTGTCAGTAGCGTGCAAGACGCAGTGAGAGGTGAGTGACTGTTGGCATCCTTATGTCAAGGAGTTTTTTATAATGAAGTATCAATGAACATTTATACTGGTATATGTTATTGCATTCAAATGCTGGTTTTCTATATATATATGTTATCTTGCTGATGGTGCAACAGTGTGTAGGCTTGACCAACTTGAGGAGGTTAATAGTATCAGGTGGTGAACCAGGGGATAGGATACCACTTGATAAGCTGATAATAGAGTTCTGATGGTATTGGAGTGCAACCTGATTGTGATATTATAGAGTATAGGATTCATTATTATTATATGTGTGTATGTATCGTGTATGTGCTTTGTTCAGTAAATGTGTCACAATTTGCTGGTGTTTGCCCTTGTCCTAGTGAGGCTTCCCAGGAGGTAGTAAAGAAGGAGAGAGAGAGAGGGAGAACCATGAACCACTGCTGTGGACAGGGTAGGAGGTAATACTAGTGAGTCATAGGGGGATTGAGGAGATCATATCTCATAAGGAGAGAGTGGGGAGTCACAGCGGCTCGAGTGGGTGTGTGCACGTGACAACGAGGCTAAGTGTTGGAGCCGCATTCCCCGAACGTGTGACGTTGAGCCCCTCTCCAAGAGCCAGAAGCGCCAAGGGTGATCTCCTAGTATAAGCACTCTGCCGAGTTGTGGGTTGGGTTGTCCATAGAGAAGGATCAACGACGACAACACCAACCAACCCACAGTCTATAATACTACCCAGTACCGGACTAAGGATAAAGTTGATGGCCCTCTGAAACGACGAAGGCGCTGTCTTCAAACCAAACGGCATCCTACGGAATTGATAAGTGTGCCTACCATCCGAGAATGCTGTTTTTTCCCTATCTTGTTCTGCCACCGGAATCGCCCAATACGCCGATTTTGCGTCAAGAGTTGAGAAATACTTAGCAGCACCAAATTGATCTATTATCTCCTGTATTCGGGGCAACGGATACACATCACCCTTAGTTAATTCGTTCACCTTCCGGTAGTCAACACAGAAACGATAACTACCGTCCGGTTTCCGAACTAGCACAACAGGAGAGAGCCATGGTGACGTACTAGGCTCTATCACGCCCTGTCTCAACATTTTCTGGCACTCCTCCCTGATAATGTTCTTTGCCTGTTCCGGCAACCTCCACTGTCTTGTGTACACAGGCAAATGGTCACCAGTTGGAATGGTGTGCTCGATCTTATCAAGGAGACCAATCTGGTCATCCTCTGTCGCAAACAATTTCGGGAATTTTCGTAAAACTCCTCTCAGTGCCTTCCTATCCGCCTGTGCAACATGTTGCAAATCAAGTGCTGAAATTAATTTTTCCACTTCCTCTACATTCTGTGCAACATTTCTCGTTTCGTATTGTACTTTGGATGGTGTTTTAGTGTTCAACATATTCAGTGCACTACATTGTGCAGTGACGGCTGGCGTTTCAGCTGACTCATGGTGAAAGATTTCTGTGTCCTCCACCATGGTTCCCTGAGATACCCTATCACCTGCCCTGAAGCGAAAAGTCTTATGTGAAAGATTGACAACTGGAATGAGTGCACCTTTATCGAGCACTACAACTAAGTGATGAGGAATTAATAAACTATCACATCTCCCAGCCACCTGAAGGGTGGTACCTGGTTGTATGTGACGTCCCACGGCTACTTTAATAAATTTAACAGAATGTGGTGGGCAACTCTGTTTGGTCAATGCATGCAATGCGCATGACCTCTTAACTGTGTCTGGAAGAGACTTAAAAATCAATTTGGGAAAGTGCGCATTATATTTCAGCTTCCGTTTAATTGAAGCTACAACTGGGGGATGGTCGATCATCTCCACTGGGTAGGAAGTCTGTCCCAACTGCAACCTGCAGTTCCTAGCCCCTTTTTGAGCAGACAAGGAATAATTAAATCGCGACAGAAAATCAGTTCCCATTAAGATGTGACCAGGAAAATCAAGGTTCTCTACGATCGTACATGTGTGAGGCTGCAATGCCCCATCAATCTAAAAATTAACTGTACCTTGACCTACGATCTCAATCTTTTCCCCATTGACTGCTGTTAATGTCTTTGCGCAACGTTGAAGACGTGCATACTTAAAATTGCTGAAGGCTGACTTTTTAATTACCGTTGCCTGGCTTCCTGTATCAACAAAAGCTGTCAATCTCACACCTTCCACTTTCACCTCAAAAGTAGGCCTACCATCACTAGGAGCCTGCTTTCATGCTTTCGTAGGAGTGACTTCGCAATCCCTCTGTATATGCCCGCGCTTCCAGCAGGAGTAACACCTCCGCGGATCTCTGTTGTTACCCCGCGCAGGGTGGCTCGAACTTGCAGCTGAGGGCTGCTTCCCGCCTGATGAACCCGCGCCACAGTTACTCGGCTTGGCTCCCTCGCCTTTACTTAACGCCTCTACGTATGGCGACAACTGAGTGCCCGGCGTCTCCGTGCGCATCTGCCTGTCGAAGGCTGTGGCGGCCTGGGGTTGGGGTTGAGGTATGGTGTGGGTGGCCTGGGGTTGGGGTGTGGATGGAGGTTGGGGTTGAGGTATGGTGTGGGTGGCCTCGGGTTGGGGTGTGGATTGAGGTTGGGGTTGAGGTATGGTGTGGGTGACCTCAGGCTGGGGTGTGGATTGAGGTTGGGGTGGGTATGGGGTGGCCTGGGGCTGGAATGGGTATGGGTATGGGTATGGGGTGGCCTGGGGTTGGAATGGGTATGGGTATGGGGTGGCCTGGGATTGGTATGGGTATGGGGTGGCCTGGGGTTGGTATGGGTATGGGGTGGCCTGGGGTTGGAATGGGTATGGAGTGGCCTGGGGTTGGGGGAAGGGTTGGTATGGGAACTGAGGATGGGGTTGGTATGGGAATTGAGGATGGGGTTGGTATGGGAATTGAGGATGGGGTTGGGGTTGTTGTAGTGACGGATGAGGTGTACCTAGGTGGTCCCCAGTGGTGTCGGAAGAGGTGCTGTCCTCTACACTTCCACTTCCACTCCCACTGGTCCCCACTGACTGGTCATTATCTGGGTTAAACATTTTCTGTGATTCCTGGTGTGCCACGTCTCTTCTAAACTACCCTTTAGTACACCCTCGACCCGGACTCACTACAACCGTGATCTTACACAAAATAAAAAAATCACAACTCTATTCTAAGAGAAAACTACTAAATTCCCAAAATAGGAAATACACCGATTTATCGAGAGAATCGCTGAAGTGAATCCAATGAATGAGTATCTGCCCCGCACTCGTGTCTGACCGTGAAATATCCCGCAGGTCTATTGCTGAAACCTAAGTCCTTTACGTTAAAAAAAATTAAAGAATCTAATTTATATAAAACAATTTAAATGATAACGCAACTAACGCGCAGCACTCGTGATGGATTAATAAAGAATATTTATTGTACTTGAATACTAAGCGCACTTGAAGTGAGCAGCGTGGCCACTGATGACTGATGGAGCAGGACCAGCTGCGCTGAAAAAAAACTAAGTCCCGCGCTTTTTCGCTTAAACGCTGAAAAATCAAAATTTTTGTTCTGAAGGAAAAATAACTAGTTTTACGTTAATAAACCGCTCTAGCGATTAATATAGACACCCAGGACCTATAAATGCTTACTAAAAATTGAATTTTTATCAAAAAACTGCGCTTTTACTCAATTGCTGGACTCTGCCAATTTTTCTGACTCCGAGGGAAAAATATTCTATCACCCCAAATATCACAAAACTTCTTTAATTCACAAAAATTTGGGTTTCTCGTTCCCAGATATAAATACGTTATTATTTACTGCTGACGTTGTATGCAGAACAATACTGACTCTTCGGGCGGTTTCAACACTCACTAATTCGAATTTTCGTCAAAATCCGAGATTTTCACCTCCAATGGACTCTGACAAAATTACGACACGATTTTCTCGAAAAATAACTAAATTCGGCAAAAATGTAATTATCACTGTTTAATGCTTTACGAACAGAATTACGTCCCTTGCGCGCACTAGAGAGTAATACTGACCCCAGAATATACACGAAACATGAAAAATTAGAATTTCCGCCAAAAAGTCAGATTCTAGCCCAAGCTGGACTTAGAAAATTTTCCACCTACGTTTCTACTGAAAACAGAGTTCTAAGTCTAAAACACAATTCTACCGTCTTACTGGTAAAAACTAGAAAATATCACACGCATCGACTGGGGAATCCTAATGATACCCAGATCATACACGTGACCCACGAATACAAATTAATTACAGTTAACGACTTTCCGACATCGACTTAGCCGAAAACTTATCCCAAAATACTTAGAAATATTCCACGGACAAATAACATTTACACGCAACTTACTATCCCTTAAACTCCTTCACTTATCTATCGTGACCGACATATAGCCCTAAGTCCAGAGGATTAACAACGCCTCTGACTTAGACTAATAGAACAGGGAATAACAAAACTTAACGTACGCACTTAGCCTAATATGCAAGAAAACGCTAAACACTTGGGAAAAAATTTTAACCGGGGATTGAATTTAGGGGAAAAAATTAATCTAGAACGCAAATAAACGGAAATTACTTTATAAATTTAAGTATACTTAATTCAAAAATGCACTCGACTTAATCTTATAATTGTTCCTACCGGCTCGCCGTACCACACCTAGCCTAGAGGCCACACCATCTAGGTTCCAACAGAGCGACACGCAGCTTTCAGCAACAATTATGACTAGGGACGACTCAACCTCCACTAAGTGTGCGATCACTTAGTTGTTGAATCGCTGCTAGGTAGGTTACTAGTCCGTCCCTCGGAGGCCGCAACGCCCTTCACGGAGTTCCGTTTTTCCTAGCGTTTTGGGTCGTCTAATAACGCCCTCGGACTATCTACTGGCGTCCCACAGATATATCCGCCCCCGACAGCCCTCAAGGAACTGCTGTTGAGAGTATGGTGGCTCCCAACACCTCAGAATTAATTGCAATGGGTCGAGTATGGTACCCAGTCCAATCAACTCGGAGCGGTCTCCTTTTCAATAAATCTAGTTTAACAGCCTAATCTTACTAACTAAACCTTAATCATATCAGCCCGCATGACTCAAGATTCGCCAATCCCCACTCAAACGCACTTGTGGGGCGCACTGCTAATCCTGGCCCGCGGCTGTCTCCTTAGCATCCGCGCACGTGTTCGAACGGCTAGACGCGTGAGCCTTTCAACAATTTCAAACAAAAATTGTTGAAACCACCGCTGTGCACCATTGTAACACGGGTTAGGGTTCCTCTCTCTTTACTTCCTTCTTTCTTTGCCCTCTACCCGTATTCTTACTTATTATTCTCTACCAAGGGACTCCAAAACTTTTACCAAAGCCAACTCCACGCCACGTGGTCCTAAGACGATTGACCGACTTAGGATTCTACACCCAGTATGACGTGACCTAAGCCCTGAGCAAAACCCTAGAGTCACCTCTGCTGCCACCACCAGACCAGTAATACAAGAGCAATGATCGAGGTCTGGATCGATCACGCTAATTAATCAACCTAGGGGCTTGATCCCCACTATATATGATGACCTTGAGTGTGGAATAAATTACACGGTAATGATAATTCCGATTCGATGTTAGCATCGGCGCCCAATCCAACTTTACCTCGTGTGGACCACGTGACCAGGACAAGTTTACACAAAAAAACACATGGAAATAATGAAATGCAAAAATATTAACAAATTTAATTTATTAAAAGAAAAACTAAAACAAAATCTAAATATGTTCACTCCCTATCACTTTAACACTCCCTACTTGACCTGAGTGGCAAATGAGAAGACTATTTCTATAATTAACAATAGCAACTATACCTTGGGCGACCAGCTAGATGTTTTGGCTGGTCTTGGGGAGAGGTAAGATGTTTGACCTCTTATCCCAGCTGCTCCCGTTTCCACACTGATTTTTTCCTTGTCTGGACTACCCCAGACAGAGTATTGTATTGTTCCGCATCGCTTACCCAGTTACTTTAGCAAGGTTAAGTTATAACAATTAAACTCTGTTGTACTTAATTGATCCAGACTGGTTGAATTATTTTACTGAATTAAATTACAAACATCTAACGGCAGAGCTGTTCCCGATCACAAAAATGGTTATTAAAACTTTGAGAAATAGTAGACCTGTCAACCCCTGATGACCTATGACCGCCGGTCACTCCGCTTTAAAAGTTAGATCTGATTCGTGACGTCACTGATGGTGACTTAAACTCAATAATTAGAATACTCTTGATATTGTATCCAGTACTATTATACAATACAATTTTAATGCAAAATGAATAAAGGCTAATTTTCTCTAAATTACTGAATACTATAGGATGATTCATTATACGCAGATATGAACAAAGCGTCGGTTATTTCCACCGCGAATTCCCCTGGGGGTCAGGTCACCATGCGGCTCAGCTTCCCATTCTCTTTCGTCGATAAACCACTCTGGATAATTCTTACAACAGCCTAGTTTGTTACAACATCATTTGCAGCCAAATGCTGCAGGATGCTGATTACTTCAGCATTGTGTCTTTCAACCAAACCAATCGCCGATGGTCGATATGCCAGCACTGGAGTATGTTTGAATTGATACACACTCTCGCTATGCTTTGAAACACTTGATTTATAAACTCGGACCCTTGGTCTGACACAACCTGTTGAAGCGCCCCAAACCTGGTTAACACACTTTCCGCCATGGCCTGGGTCACATCCTCTGCAGACTTACAAGGGAGTGCACTCATCACAGTGAACTGTGTGAGTGTATCTACTGCTACATATATGTAGCTCCTGAATGAGCTTGTGGTACTTGCCCAATAAGATCTATGTGTACTCTCTTGTAGGGAGTACTCACATCCGGCCACCTACGCAAGGGTTCCGCCCCAACCTATGTGCCTTGTACCTCAGACAACTGTCACAAGAAGCTACATTGACCTTGATATCTTTACCCATGGATGGCCAGTAGAACCTTTGACGTGCCCCCTGCAACGTCTTTGGACTCCCCTCCATGGCCTGCTACTGGAATGTTATGACACAAATGTTGGAAATTCAGACAGCTATTACTAACAACTGACCTGTTTAATTAAAATAGTTAGGTCAGTCCATTACTAACAATACTAATATTAATAAATTTGTTAAGGAGAGAGATTCTCTGGTAACATTGGGAAGGTATTGCATCAGCCACACCAGCCAGTACCTAATATTTCCCTTCATAAAATTAAAATACTTCCAGTTTTAAGTTGAAAATGTTAAAGAAAGTATTCATTATATACTGGATATAATATAAAAAAACCTATACCTAAATGTCTTCTTCCCCCTAGCTAATGATAAAATTAGATGAAAATTAGACGCATTCAAATGGATGGAGATGAGGAATGGGGGGGGAGGGGGGGAGGGGGGGGGTCACACAGGCGGCAGTAAGCACATGCTCTCGAGATGGACAGACATACCGCTGCTCTCTACATTAGATGCCAAAGTTGTGCTCTCCATAGGTAGCCGATGACACGCCTGAGCGAGTCCTGCAGAACTTCCACAAACTTTTACCCGGGTTATTATTTAGGCTAAGTGATCACAAATGTTATAGTATAATCGGTTAGGCTGTGAGCTACCTAAACAAACTTGGTGAGCCTTCATTGTCAACTTAATCCTCTCTTTCAGCTCATATGACCCTGGGTTGTTACGAGTATTACCATGTAAGCTTTTCACAGGTAGCCTCGAGGAAGTGGAGATAGCAGCAACAAATTCTTTCCTACACGGACGTGTCTGGACTCCTCAACATTTGGGGATATTCTCTGTGGCTCATTAGTTCAGGACGGTTGAATGACAGGAGAATCACCTTTGCTCACCTTTGACAGCAAAGCTGCAGTTTCCACTTATACTAACCCATTGGTAGTTAATTAACTCGAAACTATTCTGTAGTTTATTATTTCCAGAGAATTTGGGATTTAAGCTACGTATTCATAATAACCCCCCCCCCCCTTAATATGTGTAAAGGGTAACACCCAGCAGAAGTTCACTTCTTTAATACAGTCCAATCAATTAAATTAATAAATTTAACTAATACCTGCTAGGAAAATCCCCCACAACAGATACATTGCAGTCCTCTGGAACTCCGGTGTCAAGACTGCCTGGTATACTAAGAACATAAGAACAAAGGCAACTGCAGAAGGCCTATTGGCCCATACGAGGCAGCTCCTATTTATAACCACCCAATCCCACTCATATACTTGTCCAACCCATGCTTGAAACAATCGAGGGACCCCACCTCCACAATGTTACGCGGCAATTGGTTCCACAAATCAACAACCCTGTTACTGAACCAGTATTTACCCAAGTCTTTCCTAAATCTAAACTTATCCAATTTATACCCATTGTTTCGGGTTCTGTCTTGTGTTGACACTTTTAATACCTTATTAATATCCCCTTTGTTATGTCCATTCATCCACTTGTAAACCTCTATCATGTCACCCCTAACTCTTCGCCTTTCCAGTGAATGCAACTTAAGCTTTGTTAATCTTTCTTAGGGACCTCGTCCTGGAGAGTTGCGAAAGACAGGGGCCTTAAGAAGACTTTGATAAAGCCGCCTTCAAACGCCATAGCAACTTCAAATTCATTTGACGTTTTGGAGGACGAGTGCTGTGGAGAGACTGTGGATCGCGCAAAAGGGAAAGCAACGAAGAGAAAGGAAGCGCAGGCCCCTCAGAAAGTAAAGGAAGTACCTAAGCAAACATTAGTTGTGGGAGATTCCCAGATAAGGTATTTGGATAGAACGTTTTGTGCTAGAGATAGGGGGAACAGGTTAAGGGTTTGCTATCCCGGAGCTGGCATTGGTGATATTATAAACAACATGAATGATATTATGGCTGGTAATGGGAACAATCCCATTATTTGCATTAGCGTGGGAGGAAATGATGTTGGTCGAGTCAGGAGTGAGGAACTGATTCAGAGGTATAAAACAGCCATAGAGTTGGTTAGGAGCAAGGGAGGAGTCCCGATCATATGTGGCATTCTTCCAAGAAAGGGAGTGGGAAATGAATGGATATCGAGGGCACTTGGTGTCAATTGCCGGCTGGAAAGATATTGCAAATCAAATGCAATATCTTTCATAGACAACTGGGAACACTTCTATGGAAGAAATGAAATGTATGCTCGTGATGGGGTGCATCTATCGAGAGCTGGGGTTGTTGCTGTTGCGAACTCGCTAGAAGAAGTGGTTAGAGGTGTTTGTTTGGGTTTAAACTGTTAGTAGATAGAGGTATGGGAATTGATTTGGAGGAAGGAGGTAATAAAAGTATGTGTTTGTGGGAGAAAGGAATTGGCAAAACGATCAGGGAAAGAGAAGGTCCGCAAAATAACAATTCACTTAGGGTATATTACACTAACAGTAGAAGTCTAAGAAATAAAATTAACGAATTAAATGCTCTTGTCTGCACAGAAAAAATAGATATTATTGCACTTACCGAAACGTGGATGAATGTAGAAAATAGAGAACTATTAGCTGAATATCAAATATATGGATTTAAACTATTTCACACAGATAGATATATTAGACGAGGAGGTGGAGTAGCCATATATGTTAGGGACAATTTGAAATGTAGTCTCAAAGAGGGAATCAAAACAGAGCCACACACAGAAACTATTTGGATTGAATTAAACGAAAAAGCTAATAATATTATAATAGGAGTAATATATAGGCCACCAAATTTAGACAGAATGGAAGCAAAGCATCTATGGGATGAAATATCTAGAGCATCTAGATCTAACAGTATTTATGTCATGGGTGACTTTAATTTTAGCGGAATAAACTGGTTGAACAAAACAGGGAATAGTGAAGCAGAAGATTTTCTAGAATTAATTGACGATTGCTTTCTTACGCAACACATTAAGGAACCAACACGGGAAAATAATATTTTAGATTTAGTGTTAACTAACAGGGAAACGCAAATTAATGACATCGAAATAGGGAGTGAGCTAGGGAGCAGTGATCACAAAGAAATCAGATTTAGCATAGAATGGAATAGACCAGTAGGAGAAAATTCTGTTAAAGTGCCAGATTTTCGAAAAGCTGATTTTAATAGCCTAAGAAATTTTTTGGGTCAAATTGATTGGAATGGCTTGGGTATGGGGTGTGGGCCGGTCTTGGAGCGAGACATGAACCCAGCGATAGGTGACTTAAATGGGGATTTCGATGTGGATTCAATATATAACTTATTTAAGAATATTCTAAACAAAGCACAGGAACGTAGTATACCATACAAATTGAATAGATCGTATACTAATGACCCAAAGTGGATAACAAAGAATTTGAAGAACCTTATAGGTAAAAAGAGAGCTTGGTACAAAAGGATTAAAAATGGGGAGGTCACTTTAGAACAGGAATTCGTACAACTGGTTAGAAATGTTAAAAAAGAGATAAGGAAAGCAAAAAGAAACTATGAAGTTCGCATAGCAGGGCAAGCAAAGACAAATCCTAAAGGGTTTTTTCAGTTATATCGTACTAAGACTAGGGAAAGGATAGGTCCATTAAAAACTGAGACAGGTCAAATAACAGAGAGTGATGAAGAGATGAGTAGTATTTTTAATAAATATTTTGTATCTGTATTTACTAAAGAGGAACTTAACAATATGCCTTCAGCCGAACAAGTCTATGTGGGTGGGGACGAGGACAGGTTGACGAGTTTAGCAGTTACCAGGGAGGATGTTCTTAAACAAATAGTAAAACTCAAACCAAACAAATCCCCAGGGCCGGATGAAGTGTTTGCTAGGGTGCTTAAAGAATGCAAAGAGGAGCTTTGTGACCCACTGTCAACCATATTTAATAAATCAATAGAGTCAGGCAGAGTGCCAGAGTTTTGGAAAGTTGCTAATGTGATACCAGTTTTTAAGAAAGGAGATAGATCACTTGCGTCTAACTATCGACCAATTAGCCTAACGTCTATTGTGGGAAAGTTACTCGAATCTATAATAGCAAATAAAATTCGTCTTCATCTTGAAAAACATAAATTAATAATTGAGTCGCAACATGGTTTTATAAATGGCCGTTCATGTTTAACAAATTTGTTATCTTTTTATTCTAGCATTGTTGAGGCAGTTGATAGTGGTAAGGATTGCGATGTTGTATACCTTGACTTTAGCAAAGCTTTTGATACAGTGCCACATGAAAGACTGATTAAAAAAATAGAGTCTCATGGTATTGGGGGTGCTATATTAAGCTGGATTAGGGCATGGCTATACCAAAGGAAACAGAGAGTTAGTATAAATGGAATCAAGTCAGAGTGGGAAAATGTTGTAAGTGGAGTGCCTCAAGGCTCTGTCCTGGGACCTCTGTTGTTTATAATATATATAAATGATTTAGATTCAGGTTTGAGTAGCAACATTTGCAAATTTGCCGATGATACGAAAATCGGTAGGGAAATTAATTCGGAGGAGGACTCACTATCACTTCAAGTTGATCTAGATAGGGTTTTGAAATGGTCAAAGGATTGGCAGATGCAGTTTAATGCTGATAAATGTAAAGTTCTGAGGTTAGGTAATGATGATAGAGTTACAAGATACGAGCTAGATGGTGTTGTGATTGCGAAGTCGGATTGCGAAAGGGATCTGGGAGTTATGATTAGTAAGAATTTAAAACAAAAGGATCAATGCATAAATGTTCGTAATAAGGCAAATCGGACACTTGGATTTATTAATCGCAGCGTTAGTAACAAGACACCTGGTGTGGTTCTCAAGCTATATCTTGCTCTAGTTAGGCCCCATTTAGATTATGCAGTTCAGTTTTGGTCGCCATATTATAGAATGGATATAAATTCACTTGAACGTGTCCAGCGTAGGATGACTAAGTTAATTCCCCAAATTAGAAATCTTTCATATGAAGAAAGATTAACAAAGCTTAAGTTGCATTCACTGGAAAGGCGAAGAGTTAGGGGTGACATGATAGAGGTTTACAAGTGGATGAATGGACATAACCGGGGGGATATTAATAGGGTATTAAAAGTATCAACACAGGACAGAACACGAAACAATGGATATAAATTGGATAAGTTTAGATTTAGGAAAGACTTGGGTAAATACTGGTTCAGTAACAGGGTTGTTGATTTGTGGAACCAATTGCCGCGTAACATTGTGGAGGTGGGGTCCCTCGATTGTTTCAAGCACGGGTTGGACAAGTATATGAGTGGGATTGGGTGGTTATAGAATAGGAGCTGCCTCGTATGGGCCAATAGGCCTTCTGCAGTTACCTTTGTTCTTATGTTCTTATGTTCTTATGTTCTTCATATGAAAGATTTCTAATTTGGGGAATTAACTTAGTCATCCTACGCTGGACACGTTCAAGTGAATTTATATCCATTCTATAATATGGCGACCAAAACTGAACTGCAAAATCTAAATGGGGCCTAACTAGAGCAAGATATAGCTTGAGAACCACACCAGGTGTCTTGTTACTAACGCTGCGATTAATAAATCCAAGTGTCCGATTTGCCTTATTACGAACATTTATGCATTGATCCTTTTGTTTTAAATTCTTACTTATCATAACTCCCAGATCCCTTTCGCAATCCGACTTCGCAATCTCAACACCATCTAGCTCGTATCTTGTAACTCTATCATCATTACCTAACCTCAGAACTTTACATTTATCAGCATTAAACTGCATCTGCCAATCCTTTGACCATTTCAAAACCCTATCTAGATCAACTTGAAGTGATAGTGAGTCCTCCTCCGAATTAATTTCCCTACCGATTTTCGTATCATCGGCAAATTTGCAAATGTTGCTACTCAAACCTGAATCTAAATCATTTATATATATTATAAACAACAGAGGTCCCAGGACAGAGCCTTGAGGCACTCCACTTACAACATTTTCCCACTCTGACTTGACTCCATTTATACTAACTCTCTGTTTCCTTTGGTATAGCCATGCCCTAATCCAGTTTAATATAGCACCCCCAATACCATGAGCCTCTATCTTTTTAATCAGTCTTTCATGTGGCACTGTATCAAAAGCTTTACTAAAGTCAAGGTACACAACATCACAATCCTTACCACTATCAACTGCCTCAACTATGCTAGAATAAAAAGATAACAAATTTGTTAAACATGAACGGCCATTTATAAAACCATGTTGCGACTCAATTATTAATTTATGTTTTTCAAGATGAAGACGAATTTTATTTGCTATTATAGATTCGAGTAACTTACCCACAATAGACGTTAGGCTAATTGGTCGATAGTTAGACGCAAGTGATCTATCTCCTTTCTAAAAAACTGGTATCACATTAGCAACTTTCCAAAACTCTGGCACTCTGCCTGACTCTATTGATTTATTAAATATGGTTGACAGTGGGTCACAAAGCTCCTCTTTGCATTCTTTAAGCACCCTGGCAAACACTTCATCCGGCCATGGGGATTTGTTTGGTTTGAGTTTTACTATTTGTTTTAGAACATCCTCCCTGGTAACTGTTAAACTCGTCAACCTGTCCTCGTCCCCACCCACATAGACTTGTTCGGCTGAAGGCATATTGTTACGTTCCTCTTTAGTAAATACAGATACAAAATATTTATTAAAAATACTACTCATCTCTTCATCACTATCTGTTATTTGACCTGTCTCAGTTTTTAATGGACCTATCCTTTCCCTAGAAAACCTACTGGTTCAGACCGTATACCCGCGACCCTACTAAGATGATTCAACACCTCGTCTTCAATCACAAACTCATCCACTGGTGGTGCAAGTGACTTCCTCAACTCTGCACGCTGATCCCTCACAAGGTTCTTTACCTCCCCACAAAGGGGGTGACCTTTCTAATTCCGCATCAACTCCCTCACATTCCACGACACCTCTTCTTCCTCACTTTCTCTCACCACTGCTACATTATGACACCCTGACAAAGCATCAGCAACCACATTGCTTTTTTCTGGTACATGTTCAAAGTTGGTAATGTTAAACTGAGAGAGGTGACCCACCTCGCTTCTGAGCCAAATTTCATGGTCTAGCAAGATGCACCGGTTCCGTTGTAATATGAATGTGAGCGCTAGCGCTTCCTTCTCAATTGTACTAAAGTTCCTCCCTGCAGGACATAGTACTCTGAACAAAAGGCAATGGGACGCTCCCGTCCTCGCTCATCCACCTGAGCTACCACACCACCTATCGCTGTGGCATCCCCATCTGCATACACCAAAAACTGTTTGTTAAAATCTGGGTGCGCCAAGATACTGCGAGAGCTGACAGCAGCCCTCAGTACCTGGAACGCCTGCTGTTGTTCCTTCCCCCACACGAACACTGCAAGTCCACTAATCTGATGTAATGGTCTCGCATTTTTTTAAATCTTTAGTAAATCGCCGATAATAGCTAACCAACCCCAGGAAAGATTTGCACTCTTTCTTGTTCTGTGGAACTGGGAACTCTTGAATATCCCTGGTTTTATCTGGCAATGGACTGATATCCATCCGGCCCACTGTATGACTCAGGAATGTTACCGATTCTCCAAAAAAAAAAAAAAACAGTTTTAAAATTTACTTTGAGGGTGTGAGGCCTTAGCATTAGCAAAGGTTTCCTCAAATTTTGCATGTGCTCTTCTAATGACTTTCCCAGCACAGTTACATCATCGAGGTACAGCAACACTTTGGGACCTATCAACCCCAGTAACACACTCATCATTACCCTACTGAGCACAGAAGGTGCTGACTTAAACCCGAAAGGAAGTCATTGTATTGCCAGAGTTCATTGCACGCACCATAAGCTGTGATTTTCCTCGACTCTTCCTCCAGCGGTATCTGGTGGTAACCACTGAGCAAGTTTAATGTGATGTAAATACTGTGTACCCTTCAAATGTGTCAATGTGTCCCTCATGTTTGGTAATGGGTATGCTTTGTCATTCGTCAGCTTGTTAATTCTGCGGAAATATACACATAACCTCACTCGCCAATTCTTTTTCCTGACTACCACAAGAGGGGTGTGCCACGGTAAACTGGATATTTCAGTGATATCATAATCCTTCAGTTGGCTTATCTCCTTCTTCACCTCCCTCTGATGCGCCACCGGTATGCTATACACTCTCGTATATACTGAATGTGTGCCCTCTACGTCAATCATATGTTCTCCTTGAGTAATGCAACCTGGGGGCTTCCCCCCCCCCCACAACGCAAAAACATCCAAGAACTCCCTGACCAAGCCTTTAAGGCTTCCTTAACCTACCTTTCCAAGGACATCCTATCCATTATTCCCATTAATTTATCCATGAAGTCCATATGGCGATGAGGATTTGCCTCATCGCCATCGCTTGAAAAGGGCCTTTTCGTCTGTGATGTTGGCGATGAAGGCTCGAGCTGCATGGGCTGCCGCCTCACACCCTTGTGGAATGCCGAACCCGAGCTGTTTTGGCTTCAGCATGTTGGCCGCTGCGTCACTAACTGTTCTTGCAGCAGCCTTTGCGACGAGACGCCGGAGAGGATTGCCGACAGCTATTGGCCTGATCCCTCCATCCTTTTTCTTTAGAGCACAGAGAGATGCTCCAAAAAAGATAGGTCTTATGGTCGCTGGTAAGTTGCCAGCTAGACATGTGTTGGTGAATCTGGTTAGTTCCACCAAGAGGTTCTTTGCAATGTCACCCAGTGCAGGTTTGAGCATTTGCTTGAGGTGGTTGGGTTTTAGTCCTGTGAACCCACCTGCTGATCCTGTTGGGAAGGACATGGCTGCTTTATGGACCACAGATTCGGGTGGCAAGGTGGCCTCGTGGGTGGGGAGGCGACGTGGTGGGGTGGGGAAGGAGGGGGAGAGCAGGTACTTCCCGGCCAGGGCGCTGGGTGGGGGCGGGGGTCAGGTTACACTAACACTGGTATAATTCCCCGTATATCACTGCACAATGATGAATGAATCACACACTTGTAATCTGACTCACTGCACGTGTGTTGTACTCACAATATGACAACGTAACTTGTTCAACAAAACTTTCAAAAAAAGAAAAACACAAAACATTATTTGGCACACACGTAACCCCCACCTCTCTCTCCTGACCACACAACACCCCTCACTCACCCCCCACCTCCCCTCACTATGGGAGGCCTGCAGGGTCCATCCTGGCCCCTCACTCCAGCCTCCATGACTCCACACTGCCAACCAACCTGTTTTGATAGGTTTTCACATAGATGGTACACCGAAGGCACTTCCGGCCACTCCCACGTCTGCTTGGTGTATTCACGGTGAATATGGTTGAGTCTTGGTACGGTGAGGCCAAGATGTCTCAGGGTAATGGCTGAGAAGGCAGCAGCTCCTCCGTCACACGTCCGTCCCCTAGGCCTATCTCACTCTATAAAGAATATATATATATATATATATATATATATATATATATATATATATATATATATATATATATATATATATATATATATATATATATATATATATATATATATATATATATATATATATATATATATATATATATATATATATATATATATATTGTGACAATAATCTCTTTCAAGAGAGATTGAGCCTGCTCTTCCCTACCTAAAGTTACGTTTATTCTACAAGTATAAGATGCTACATTCAAGATACGTCCACCAGTAGCACAAAACGTTTTGACCAGGAGGCAAAACGTACCCTAAACCCCCAACTCCACACTCCCTCCACGCCGGCTCGTCATGTCATGTTCTGTGTCTCTACACAGGTCATGTTCTGTGTCTCTACACAGGTCATGTTCTGTGTCTCTACACAGGTCATGTTCTGTGTCTCTACACAGGTCATGTTCTGTGTCTCTACACAGGTCATGTTCTGTGTCTCTACACAGGTCATGTTCTGTGTCTCTACACAGGTCATGTTCTGTGTCTCTACACAGGTCTTGCTCTGTGACTCTTCTGAGGTCATGTTCTGTGTCTCTACACGGGTCATATTATGTCTCTACACAGGCCATGTTCTGTGTCTCTACACAGGTCTTGCTCTGTGACTCTTCTGAGGTCATGTTCTGTGTCTCTACACGGGTCATATTATGTCTCTACACAGGTCTTGCTCTGTGTCTCTACACAGGTCTTGCTCTGTGACTCTTCTGAGGTCATGTTCTGTGTCTCTACACAGGTCATGTTCTGTGTCTCTACACAGGTCTTGCTCTGTGTCTCTACACAGGTCTTGCTCTGTGACTCTTCTGAGGTCATGTTCTGTGTCTCTACACAGGTCATGTTCTGTGTCTCTACACAGGTCTTGCTCTGTGTCTCTACACAGGTCTTGCTCTGTGACTCTTCTGAGGTCATGTTCTGTGTCTCTACACAGGTCATGTTCTGTGTCTCTACACAGGTCATGTTCTGTGTCTCTACACAGGTCATGTTTTGTGTCTCTGCACAGGTCATGTTCTGTGTCTCTACACAGGTCATGTTCTGTGTCTCTACACAGGTCTTGCTCTGTGACTCTTCTGAGGTCATGTTCTGTGTCTCTACACGGGTCATATTATGTCTCTACACAGGTCATGTTCTGTGTCTCTGCACAGGTCATATTCTGTGACTCTACACAGGTCATGTTCTGTGTCTCTGCACAGGTCATGTTCTGTGTCTCTGCATAGGTCATTTTCTGTGTCTCTACACAGGTCATGTTCTGTGTAGAGACACAGTTCTGTGTCTCTACACAGGTCATGTTTTGTGTCTCTACACACGTCATGTTCTGTGTCTCTGCACAGGTCATATTCTGTGACTCTACACAGGTCATTTTCTGTGTCTCTACACAGGTCATGTTCTGTGTCTCTGCACAGGTCATGTTCTGTGTCTCTCCACAGGTCATGTTCTGTGTCTCTGCATAGGTCATTTTCTGTGTCTCTACACAGGTCATATTCTGTGTCTCTACACAGGTCATGTTCTGTATCTCTACTGAGGTCATGTTCTGTATCTCTAAACATATCATATTCTGTGACTCTACTGTTGTCATGTTCTGTGTCTCGGCACAGGTCATATTCTGTGTCTCTACACAGTTCATGTTCTGTGTCTCTACACAGGTCATGTTCTGTGTCTCTGCACAGGTCATTTTCTGTGTCTCTACACAGGTCATGTTCTGTGTCTCTGCACAGTTCATATTCTGTGTCTCTACACAGGTCATGTTCTGTGTCTCTGCACTGGTCATATTCTGTGTTTCTACACAGGTCATGTTCTGTGTCTCTGCATAGGTCATTTCCTGTGTCTCTACACAGGTCATGTTCTGTGTCTCTGCACAGGTCATATTCTGTGTCTCTACACAGGTCATGTTCTGTGTCTCTGCACAGGTCATGTTCTATATCTCTGCATAAGTCATTTTCTGTGTATCTACACAGGTCATGTTCTGTGTCTCTACACAGGTCATGTTTTGTGTCTCTGCACAGGTCATATTCTGTGTCTCTACACAGGTCATGTTCTGTGTCTCTGCACAGGTAATATTCTGTGACTCTACACAGGTCATTTTCTGTGTCTCTACACAGGTCATGTTCTGTGTTTCTGCACAGGTCATGTTTTGTGTCTCTGCATAGGTCATTTTCTGTGTCTCTACACAGGTCATGTTCTGTGTTCTGTGTCTCTGCACAGGTAATATTCTGTGACTCTACACAGGTCATTTTCTGTGTCTCTACACAGGTCATGTTCTGTGTTTCTGCACAGGTCATGTTTTGTGTCTCTGCATAGGTCATTTTCTGTGTCTCTACACAGGTCATGTTCTGTGTCTCTACACAAGTCATGTTTTGTGTCTCAGCACAGGTCATATTCTGTGTCTCTACACAGGTCATGTTCTGTGTCTCTGCACAGGTCATATTCTGTGACTCTACACAGGTCATATTCTGTGTCTCTACACAGGTCATGTTCAGTGTCTCTGCACAGGTCATATTCTGTGTTTCTACACACGTCATGTTCTGTGTCTCTGCATAGGTCATTTTCTGTGTCTCTACACAGGTCATGTTCTGTGTCTCTACACAGGTCATGTTTTGTGTCTGTGCACAGGTCATATTCTGTGTCTCTACACAGGTCATGTTCTGTGTCTCTGCACAGGTCATATTCTGTGACTCTACACAGGTCATTTTCTGTGTCTCTACACAGGTCATATTCTGTGTCTCTACACAGGTCATTTTCTGTGTCTCTACACAGGTCTTGTTCTGTGACTCTTCTGAGGTCATGTTCTGTGTCTCTACACGGGTCATATTATGTCTCTACACAGGTCATGTTCTGTGTCTCTGCACAGGTCATATTCTGTGACTATACACAGTTCATGTTCTGTGTCTCTGCACAGGTCATATTCTGTGTCTCTGCATAGGTCATTTTCTGTGTCTCTAAACAGGTCATGTTCTGTGTCTCTGCACAGGTCATGTTCTGTGTCTCTACACAGGTCATGTTCTGTGTCTCTGCACAGGTCATGTTCTGTGTCTCTACACAGGTCATGTTTTGTGTCTCTGCACAGGTCATATTTTGTGTCTCTACACACGTAATGTTCTGTGTCTCTGCACAGGTCATATTCTGTGACTCTACACAGGCCATTTTCTGTGTCTCTACACAGGTCATGTTCTGTGTCTCTGCACAGGTCATGTTCTGTGTCTCTGCATAGGTCATTTTCTGTGTCTCTACACAGGTCATATTCTGTGTCTCTACACAGGTCATGTTCTGTGTCTCTATACAGGTCATGTTTTGTGTCTCTGCACAGGTCATATTTTGTGTCTCTACACACGTAATGTTCTGTGTCTCTGCACAGGACATGTTCTGTGTCTCTGCATAGGTCATGTTTTGTGTCTCTAAACAGGTCATGTTCTGTGTCTCTACACAGGTCATGTTTTGTGTCTCTGCACAGGTCATTTTCTGTGTCTCTACACAGGTCATGTTCTGTGTCTCTACACAGGTCATGTTTTGTGTCTCTGCACAGGTCATACTCTGTGTCTCTACACAGGTCATGTTCTGTGTCTTTGCACAGGTCATATTCTGTGACTCTACACAGGTCATTTTCTGTGTCTCTACACAGGTCATGTTCTGTGTCTCTGCACAGGTCATGTTCTGTGTCTCTGCATAGGTCATTTTCTGTGTTTCTACACAGGTCATGTTCTGTGTCTCTACACAGGTCATGTTTTGTGTCTCTGCACAGGTCATATTATGTGTCTCTACACAGGTCATGATCTGTGTCTCTGCACAGGTCATATTCTGTGTCTCTACACAGGTCATGTTCTGTGTCTCTACACAGGTCATGTTTTGTGTCTCTGCACAGGTCATATTCTGTGTCTCTACACAGGTCATGTTCTGTGTCTCTGAACAGGTCATATTCTGTGACTACACAGGTCATTTTCTGTGTCTCTACACAGGTCATATTCTGTGTCTCTACACAGGTCATGTTCTGGGTCTACACAGGTCTTGTTCTGTGACTCTTCTGAGGTCATGTTCTGTGTCTCTACACGGGTCATATTATGTCTCTACACAGGTCATGTTCTGTGTCTCTGCACAGGTCATATTCTGTGACTCTACACAGGTCATGTTCTGTGTCTCTGCACAGGTCATATTCTGTGACTCTACACAGGTCATATTCTGTGTCTCTGCACAGGTCATATTCTGTGTCTCGGCATAGGTCATTTTCTGTATCTCTACACAGGTCATGTTCTGTGTCTCTGCACAGGTCATGTTCTGTGTCTCTGCATAGGTCATTTTCTGTGTCTCTACACAGGTCATGTTTTGTGTCTCTACACACGTCATGTTCTGTGTCTCTGCACAGGTCATATTCTGTGACTCTACACAGGTCATTTTCTGTGTTTCTACACAGGTCATGTTCTGTGTCTCTGCACAGGTCATGTTCTGTATCTCTGCACAGGTCATGTTCTGTGTCTCTGCATAGGTCATTTTCTGTGTCTCTACACAGGTCATATTCTGTGTCTCTACACAGGTCATGTTCTGTATCTCTACTGAGGTCATGTTCTGTATCTCTAAACATATCATATTCTGTGACTCTACTGTTGTCATGTTCTGTGTCTCGTCACAGGTCATATTCTGTGTCTCTACACATTTCATGTTCTGTGTCTCTACACAGGTCATGTTCTGTGTCTCTGCACAGGTCATGTTCTGTGTCTCTGCATAGGTCATTTTCTGTGTCTCTACACAGGTCATGTTCTGTGTCTCTGCACAGGTCATGTTCTGTGTCTCTGCATAGGTCATTTTATGTGTCTCTACACAGGTCATGTTCTTTGTAGAGACACAGTTCTGTGTCTCTACACAGGTCATGTTTTGTGTCTCTACACACGTCATGTTCTGTGTCTCTGCACAGGTCATATTCTGTGACTCTACACAGGTCATTTTCTGTGTCTCTACACAGGTCATGTTCTGTGTCTCTGCACAGGTCATGTTCTGTGTCTCTGCACAGGTCATGTTCTGTGTCTCTGCATAGGTCATTTTCTGTGTCTCTACACAGGTCATATTCTGTGTCTCTACACAGGTCATGTTCTGTATCTCTACTGAGGTCATGTTCTGTATCTCTAAACATATCATATTCTGTGACTCTGCTGTTGTCATGTTCTGTGTCTCGGCACAGGTCATATTCTGTGTCTCTACACAGTTCATGTTCTGTGTCTCTACACAGGTCATGTTCTGTGTCTCTGCACAGGTCATTTTCTGTGTCTCTACACAGGTCATGTTCTGTGTCTCTGCACAGGTCATATTCTGTGTCTCTACACAGGTCATGTTCTGTGTCTCTGCACTGGTCATATTCTGTGTTTCTACACAGGTCATGTTCTGTGTCTCTGCATAGGTCATTTCCTGTGTCTCTACACAGGTCATGTTCTGTGTCTCTGCACAGGTCATATTCTGTGTCTCTACACAGGTCATGTTCTGTGTCTCTGCACTGGTCATATTCTGTGTTTCTACACAGGTCATGTTCTGTGTCTCTGCATAGGTCATTTCCTGTGTCTCTACACAGGTCATGTTCTGTGTCTCTGCACATGTCATGTTCTATATCTCTGCATAGGTCATTTTCTGTGTATCTACACAGGTCATGTTCTGTGTCTCTACACAGGTCATGTTTTGTGTCTCTGCACAGGTCATATTCTGTGTCTCTACACAGGTCATGTTCTGTGTCTCTGCACAGGTAATATTCTGTGACTCTACACAGGTCATTTTCTGTGTCTCTACACAGGTCATGTTCTGTGTTTCTGCACAGGTCATGTTTTGTGTCTCTGCATAGGTCATTTTCTGTGTCTCTACACAGGTCATGTTCTGTGTCTCTACACAAGTCATGTTTTGTGTCTCAGCACAGGTCATATTCTGTGTCTCTACACAGGTCATGTTCTGTGTCTCTGCACAGGTCATATTCTGTGACTCTACACAGGTCATATTCTGTGTCTCTACACAGGTTATGTTCTGTGTCTCTGCACAGGTCATATTCTGTGTTTCTACACACGTCATGTTCTGTGTCTCTGCATAGGTCATTTTCTGTGTCTCTACACAGGTCATGTTCTGTGTCTCTACACAGGTCATGTTTTGTGTCTGTGCACAGGTCATATTCTGTGTCTCTACACAGGTCATGTTCTGTGTCTCTGCACAGGTCATATTCTGTGACTCTACACAGGTCATTTTCTGTGTCTCTACACAGGTCATATTCTGTGTCTCTACACAGGTCATTTTCTGTGTCTCTACACAGGTCTTGTTCTGTGACTCTTCTGAGGTCATGTTCTGTGTCTCTACACGGGTCATATTATGTCTCTACACAGGTCATGTTCTGTGTCTCTGCACAGGTCATATTCTGTGACTATACACAGGTCATGTTCTGTGTCTCTGCACAGGTCATATTCTGTGTCTCTGCATAGGTCATTTTCTGTGTCTCTAAACAGGTCATGTTCTGTGTCTCTGCACAGGTCATGTTCTGTGTCTCTACACAGGTCATGTTCTGTGTCTCTGCACAGGTTATGTTCTGTGTCTCTACACAGGTCATGTTTTGTGTCTCTGCACAGGTCATATTTTGTGTCTCTACACACGTAATGTTCTGTGTCTCTGCACAGGTCATATTCTGTGACTCTACACAGGCCATTTTCTGTGTCTCTACACAGGTCATGTTCTGTGTCTCTGCACAGGTCATGCTCTGTGTCTCTTCATAGGTCATTTTCTGTGTCTCTACACAGGTCATATTCTATGTCTCTACACAGGTCATGTTCTGTGTCTCTATACAGGTCATGTTTTGTGTCTCTGCACAGGTCATATTTTGTGTCTCTACACACGTAATGTTCTGTGTCTCTGCACAGGACATGTTCTGTGTCTCTGCATAGGTCATTTTCTGTGTCTCTACACAGGTCATGTTCTGTGTCTCTACACAGGTCATGTTTTGTGTCTCTGCACAGGTCATTTTCTGTGTCTCTACACAGGTCATGTTCTGTGTCTCTACACAGGTCATGTTTTGTGTCTCTGCACAGGTCATACTCTGTGTCTCTACACAGGTCATGTTCTGTGTCTTTGCACAGGTCATATTCTGTGACTCTACACAGGTCATTTTCTGTGTCTCTACACAGGTCATGTTCTGTGTCTCTGCACAGGTCATGTTCTGTGTCTCTGCATAGGTCATTTTCTGTGTTTCTACACAGGTCATGTTCTGTGTCTCTACACAGGTCATGTTTTGTGTCTCTGCACAGGTCATATTATGTGTCTCTACACAGGTCATGATCTGTGTCTCTGCACAGGTCATATTCTGTGTCTCTACACAGGTCATGTTCTGTGTCTCTACACAGGTCATGTTTTGTGTCTCTGCACAGGTCATATTCTGTGTCTCTACACAGGTCATGTTCTGTGTCTCTGAACAGGTCATATTCTGTGACTACACAGGTCATTTTCTGTGTCTCTACACAGGTCATATTCTGTGTCTCTACACAGGTCATGTTCTGTGTCTACACAGGTCTTGTTCTGTGACTCTTCTGAGGTCATGTTCTGTGTCTCTACACGGGTCATATTATGTCTCTACACAGGTCATGTTCTGTGTCTCTGCACAGGTCATATTCTGTGACTCTACACAGGTCATGTTCTGTGTCTCTGCACAGGTCATATTCTGTGACTCTACACAGGTCATGTTCCGTGTCTCTGCACAGGTCATATTCTGTGTCTCGGCATAGGTCATTTTCTGTATCTCTACACAGGTCATGTTCTGTGTCTCTGCACAGGTCATGTTCTGTGTCTCTGCATAGGTCATTTTCTGTGTCTCTACACAGGTCATGTTTTGTGTCTCTACACACGTCATGTTCTGTGTCTCTGCACAGGTCATATTCTGTGACTCTACACAGGTCATTTTCTGTGTTTCTACACAGGTCATGTTCTGTGTCTCTGCACAGGTCATGTTCTGTATCTCTGCACAGGTCATGTTCTGTGTCTCTGCATAGGTCATTTTCTGTGTCTCTACACAGGTCATATTCTGTGTCTCTACACAGGTCATGTTCTGTATCTCTACTGAGGTCATGTTCTGTATCTCTAAACATATCATATTCTGTGACTCTACTGTTGTCATGTTCTGTGTCTCGTCACAGGTCATATTCTGTGTCTCTACACATTTCATGTTCTGTGTCTCTACACAGGTCATGTTCTGTGTCTCTGCACAGGTCATTTTCTGTGTCTCTACACAGGTCATGTTCTGTGTCTCTGCACAGGTCATATTCTGTGTCTCTACACAGGTTATGTTCTGTGTCTCCGCACTGGTCATATTCTGAGTTTCTACACAGGTCATGTTCTGTGTCTCTGCATAGGTCATTTCCTGTGTCTCTACACAGGTCATGTTCTGTGTCTCTGCACAGGTCATTTTCTGTGTCTCTACACAGGTCATGTTCTGTGTCTCTGCACAGGTCATATTCTGTGACTCTACACAGGTCATGTTCTGTGTCTCTGCACAGGTCATGTTCTGTGTCTCTGCATAGGTCATTTTCTGTGTCTCTACACAGGTCATGTTCTGTGTCTCTGCACAGGTCATGTTCTGTGTCTCTGCATAGGTCATTTTCTGTGTCTCTACACAGGTCATGTTCTGTGTAGAGACACAGTTCTGTGTCTCTACACAGGTCATGTTTTGTGTCTCTACACACGTCATGTTCTGTGTCTCTGCACAGGTCATATTCTGTGACTCTACACAGGTCATTTTCTGTGTCTCTACACAGGTCATGTTCTGTGTCTCTGCACAGGTCATGTTCTGTGTCTCTGCACAGGTCATGTTCTGTGTCTCTGCATAGGTCATTTTCTGTGTCTCTACACAGGTCATATTCTGTGTCTCTACACAGGTCATGTTCTGTATCTCTACTGAGGTCATGTTCTGTATCTCTAAACATATCATATTCTGTGACTCTACTGTTGTCATGTTCTGTCTCGGCACAGGTCATATTCTGTGTCTCTACACAGTTCATGTTCTGTGTCTCTACACAGGTCATGTTCTGTGTCTCTGCACAGGTCATTTTCTGTGTCTCTACACAGGTCATGTTCTGTGTCTCTGCACAGGTCATATTCTGTGTCTCTACACAGGTCATGTTCTGTGTCTCTGCACAGGTCATATTCTGTGTTTCTACACAGGTCATGTTCTGTGTCTCTGCATAGGTCATTTCCTGTGTCTCTACACAGGTCTTGCTCTGTGACTCTTCTGAGGTCATGTTCTGTGTCTCTACACGGGTCATATTATGTCTCTACACAGGCCATGTTCTGTGTCTCTACACAGGTCTTGCTCTGTGACTCTTCTGAGGTCATGTTCTGTGTCTCTACACGGGTCATATTATGTCTCTACACAGGTCTTGCTCTGTGTCTCTACACAGGTCTTGCTCTGTGACTCTTCTGAGGTCATGTTCTGTGTCTCTACACAGGTCATTTTCTGTGTCTCTACACAGGTCTTGTTCTGTGTAGAGACACAGTTCTGTGTCTCTACACAGGTCATGTTTTGTGTCTCTACACACGTCATGTTCTGTGTCTCTGCACAGGTCATATTCTGTGACTCTACACAGGTCATTTTCTGTGTCTCTACACAGGTCATGTTCTGTGTCTCTGCACAGGTCATGTTCTGTGTCTCTGCACAGGTCATGTTCTGTGTCTCTGCATAGGTCATTTTCTGTGTCTCTACACAGGTCATATTCTGTGTCTCTACACAGGTCATGTTCTGTATCTCTACTGAGGTCATGTTCTGTATCTCTAAACATATCATATTCTGTGACTCTACTGTTGTCATGTTCTGTGTCTCGGCACAGGTCATATTCTGTGTCTCTACACAGTTCATGTTCTGTGTCTCTACACAGGTCATGTTCTGTGTCTCTGCACAGGTCATTTTCTGTGTCTCTACACAGGTCATGTTCTGTGTCTCTGCACAGGTCATATTCTGTGTCTCTACACAGGTCATGTTCTGTGTCTCTGCACTGGTCATATTCTGTGTTTCTACACAGGTCATGTTCTGTGTCTCTGCATAGGTCATTTCCTGTGTCTCTACACAGGTCATGTTCTGTGTCTCTGCACAGGTCATATTCTGTGTCTCTACACAGGTCATGTTCTGTGTCTCTGCACAGGTCATGTTCTATATCTCTGCATAGGTCATTTTCTGTGTATCTACACAGGTCATGTTCTGTGTCTCTACACAGGTCATGTTTTGTGTCTCTGCGCAGGTCATATTCTGTGTCTCTACACAGGTCATGTTCTGTGTCTCTGCACAGGTAATATTCTGTGTGACTCTACACAGGTCATTTTCTGTGTCTCTACACAGGTCATGTTCTGTGTTTCTGCACAGGTCATGTTTTGTGTCTCTGCATAGGTCATTTTCTGTGTCTCTACACAGGTCATGTTCTGTGTCTCTACACAAGTCATGTTTTGTGTCTCAGCACAGGTCATATTCTGTGTCTCTACACAGGTCATGTTCTGTGTCTCTGCACAGGTCATATTCTGTGACTCTACACAGGTCATATTCTGTGTCTCTACACAGGTCATGTTCTGTGTCTCTGCACAGGTCATATTCTGTGTTTCTACACACGTCATGTTCTGTGTCTCTGCATAGGTCATTTTCTGTGTCTCTACACAGGTCATGTTCTGTGTCTCTACACAGGTCATGTTTTGTGTCTGTGCACAGGTCATATTCTGTGTCTCTACACAGGTCATGTTCTGTGTCTCTGCACAGGTCATATTCTGTGACTCTACACAGGTCATTTTCTGTGTCTCTACACAGGTCATATTCTGTGTCTCTACACAGGTCATTTTCTGTGTCTCTACACAGGTCTTGTTCTGTGACTCTTCTGAGGTCATGTTCTGTGTCTCTACACGGGTCATATTATGTCTCTACACAGGTCATGTTCTGTGTCTCTGCACAGGTCATATTCTGTGACTATACACAGGTCATGTTCTGTGTCTCTGCACAGGTCATATTCTGTGTCTCTGCATAGGTCATTTTCTGTGTCTCTAAACAGGTCATGTTCTGTGTCTCTGCACAGGTCATGTTCTGTGTCTCTACACAGGTCATGTTCTGTGTCTCTGCACAGGTCATGTTCTGTGTCTCTACACAGGTCATGTTTTGTGTCTCTGCACAGGTCATATTTTGTGTCTCTACACACGTAATGTTCTGTGTCTCTGCACAGGTCATATTCTGTGACTCTACACAGGCCATTTTCTGTGTCTCTACACAGGTCATGTTCTGTGTCTCTGCACAGGTCATGCTCTGTGTCTCTTCATAGGTCATTTTCTGTGTCTCTACACAGGTCATATTCTGTGTCTCTACACAGGTCATGTTCTGTGTCTCTATACAGGTCATGTTTTGTGTCTCTGCACAGGTCATATTTTGTGTCTCTACACACGTAATGTTCTGTGTCTCTGCACAGGACATGTTCTGTGTCTCTGCATAGGTCATTTTCTGTGTCTCTACACAGGTCATGTTCTGTGTCTCTACACAGGTCATGTTTTGTGTCTCTGCACAGGTCATTTTCTGTGTCTCTACACAGGTCATGTTCTGTGTCTCTACACAGGTCATGTTTTGTGTCTCTGCACAGGTCATACTCTGTGTCTCTACACAGGTCATGTTCTGTGTCTTTGCACAGGTCATATTCTGTGACTCTACACAGGTCATTTTCTGTGTCTCTACACAGGTCATGTTCTGTGTCTCTGCACAGGTCATGTTCTGTGTCTCTGCATAGGTCATTTTCTGTGTTTCTACACAGGTCATGTTCTGTGTCTCTACACAGGTCATGTTTTGTGTCTCTGCACAGGTCATATTATGTGTCTCTACACAGGTCATGATCTGTGTCTCTGCACAGGTCATATTCTGTGTCTCTACACAGGTCATGTTCTGTGTCTCTACACAGGTCATGTTTTGTGTCTCTGCACAGGTCATATTCTGTGTCTCTACACAGGTCATGTTCTGTGTCTCTGAACAGGTCATATTCTGTGACTACACAGGTCATTTTCTGTGTCTCTACACAGGTCATATTCTGTGTCTCTACACAGGTCATGTTCTGTGTCTACACAGGTCTTGTTCTGTGACTCTTCTGAGGTCATGTTCTGTGTCTCTACACGGGTCATATTATGTCTCTACACAGGTCATGTTCTGTGTCTCTGCACAGGTCATATTCTGTGACTCTACACAGGTCATGTTCTGTGTCTCTGCACAGGTCATATTCTGTGACTCTATACAGGTCATGTTCCGTGTCTCTGCACAGGTCATATTCTGTGTCTCGGCATAGGTCATTTTCTGTATCTCTACACAGGTCATGTTCTGTGTCTCTGCACAGGTCATGTTCTGTGTCTCTGCATAGGTCATTTTCTGTGTCTCTACACAGGTCATGTTTTGTGTCTCTACACACGTCATGTTCTGTGTCTCTGCACAGGTCATATTCTGTGACTCTACACAGGTCATTTTCTGTGTTTCTACACAGGTCATGTTCTGTGTCTCTGCACAGGTCATGTTCTGTATCTCTGCACAGGTCATGTTCTGTGTCTCTGCATAGGTCATTTTCTGTGTCTCTACACAGGTCATATTCTGTGTCTCTACACAGGTCATGTTCTGTATCTCTACTGAGGTCATGTTCTGTATCTCTAAACATATCATATTCTGTGACTCTACTGTTGTCATGTTCTGTGTCTCGTCACAGGTCATATTCTGTGTCTCTACACATTTCATGTTCTGTGTCTCTACACAGGTCATGTTCTGTGTCTCTGCACAGGTCATTTTCTGTGTCTCTACACAGGTCATGTTCTGTGTCTCTGCACAGGTCATATTCTGTGTCTCTACACAGGTTATGTTCTGTGTCTCCGCACTGGTCATATTCTGAGTTTCTACACAGGTCATGTTCTGTGTCTCTGCATAGGTCATTTCCTGTGTCTCTACACAGGTCATGTTCTGTGTCTCTGCACAGGTCATTTTCTGTGTCTCTACACAGGTCATGTTCTGTGTCTCTGCACAGGTCATATTCTGTGACTCTACACAGGTCATGTTCTGTGTCTCTGCACAGGTCATGTTCTGTGTCTCTGCATAGGTCATTTTCTGTGTCTCTACACAGGTCATGTTCTGTGTCTCTGCACAGGTCATGTTCTGTGTCTCTGCATAGGTCATTTTCTGTGTCTCTACACAGGTCATGTTCTGTGTAGAGACACAGTTCTGTGTCTCTACACAGGTCATGTTTTGTGTCTCTACACACGTCATGTTCTGTGTCTCTGCACAGGTCATATTCTGTGACTCTACACAGGTCATTTTCTGTGTCTCTACACAGGTCATGTTCTGTGTCTCTGCACAGGTCATGTTCTGTGTCTCTGCACAGGTCATGTTCTGTGTCTCTGCATAGGTCATTTTCTGTGTCTCTACACAGGTCATATTCTGTGTCTCTACACAGGTCATGTTCTGTATCTCTACTGAGGTCATGTTCTGTATCTCTAAACATATCATATTCTGTGACTCTACTGTTGTCATGTTCTGTGTCTCGGCACAGGTCATATTCTGTGTCTCTACACAGTTCATGTTCTGTGTCTCTACACAGGTCATGTTCTGTGTCTCTGCACAGGTCATTTTCTGTGTCTCTACACAGGTCATGTTCTGTGTCTCTGCACAGGTCATATTCTGTGTCTCTACACAGGTCATGTTCTGTGTCTCTGCACAGGTCATATTCTGTGTTTCTACACAGGTCATGTTCTGTGTCTCTGCATAGGTCATTTCCTGTGTCTCTACACAGGTCATGTTCTGTGTCTCTGCACAGGTCATATTCTGTGTCTCTACACAGGTCATGTTCTGTGTCTCTGCACATGTCATGTTCTATATCTCTGCATAGGTCATTTTCTGTGTATCTACACAGGTCATGTTCTGTGTCTCTACACAGGTCATGTTTTGTGTCTCTGCACAGGTCATATTCTGTGTCTCTACACAGGTCATGTTCTGTGTCTCTGCACAGGTAATATTCTGTGACTCTACACAGGTCATTTTCTGTGTCTCTACACAGGTCATGTTCTGTGTTTCTGCACAGGTCATGTTTTGTGTCTCTGCATAGGTCATTTTCTGTGTCTCTACACAGGTCATGTTCTGTGTCTCTACACAGGTCATGTTTTGTGTCTGTGCACAGGTCATATTCTGTGTCTCTACACAGGTCATGTTCTGTGTCTCTGCACAGGTCATATTCTGTGACTCTACACAGGTCATTTTCTGTGTCTCTACACAGGTCATATTCTGTGTCTCTACACAGGTCATTTTCTGTGTCTCTACACAGGTCTTGTTCTGTGACTCTTCTGAGGTCATGTTCTGTGTCTCTACACGGGTCATATTATGTCTCTACACAGGTCATGTTCTGTGTCTCTGCACAGGTCATATTCTGTGACTATACACAGGTCATGTTCTGTGTCTCTGCACAGGTCATATTCTGTGTCTCTGCATAGGTCATTTTCTGTGTCTCTAAACAGGTCATGTTCTGTGTCTCTGCACAGGTCATGTTCTGTGTCTCTACACAGGTCATGTTCTGTGTCTCTGCACAGGTCATGTTCTGTGTCTCTACACAGGTCATGTTTTGTGTCTCTGCACAGGTCATATTTTGTGTCTCTACACACGTAATGTTCTGTGTCTCTGCACAGGTCATATTCTGTGACTCTACACAGGCCATTTTCTGTGTCTCTACACAGGTCATGTTCTGTGTCTCTGCACAGGTCATGCTCTGTGTCTCTTCATAGGTCATTTTCTGTGTCTCTACACAGGTCATATTCTGTGTCTCTACACAGGTCATGTTCTGTGTCTCTATACAGGTCATGTTTTGTGTCTCTGCACAGGTCATATTTTGTGTCTCTACACACGTAATGTTCTGTGTCTCTGCACAGGACATGTTCTGTGTCTCTGCATAGGTCATTTTCTGTGTCTCTACACAGGTCATGTTCTGTGTCTCTACACAGGTCATGTTTTGTGTCTCTGCACAGGTCATTTTCTGTGTCTCTACACAGGTCATGTTCTGTGTCTCTACACAGGTCATGTTTTGTGTCTCTGCACAGGTCATACTCTGTGTCTCTACACAGGTCATGTTCTGTGTCTTTGCACAGGTCATATTCTGTGACTCTACACAGGTCATTTTCTGTGTCTCTACACAGGTCATGTTCTGTGTCTCTGCACAGGTCATGTTCTGTGTCTCTGCATAGGTCATTTTCTGTGTTTCTACACAGGTCATGTTCTGTGTCTCTACACAGGTCATGTTTTGTGTCTCTGCACAGGTCATATTATGTGTCTCTACACAGGTCATGATCTGTGTCTCTGCACAGGTCATATTCTGTGTCTCTACACAGGTCATGTTCTGTGTCTCTACACAGGTCATGTTTTGTGTCTCTGCACAGGTCATATTCTGTGTCTCTACACAGGTCATGTTCTGTGTCTCTGAACAGGTCATATTCTGTGACTACACAGGTCATTTTCTGTGTCTCTACACAGGTCATATTCTGTGTCTCTACACAGGTCATGTTCTGTGTCTACACAGGTCTTGTTCTGTGACTCTTCTGAGGTCATGTTCTGTGTCTCTACACGGGTCATATTATGTCTCTACACAGGTCATGTTCTGTGTCTCTGCACAGGTCATATTCTGTGACTCTACACAGGTCATGTTCTGTGTCTCTGCACAGGTCATATTCTGTGACTCTATACAGGTCATGTTCCGTGTCTCTGCACAGGTCATATTCTGTGTCTCGGCATAGGTCATTTTCTGTATCTCTACACAGGTCATGTTCTGTGTCTCTGCACAGGTCATGTTCTGTGTCTCTGCATAGGTCATTTTCTGTGTCTCTACACAGGTCATGTTTTGTGTCTCTACACACGTCATGTTCTGTGTCTCTGCACAGGTCATATTCTGTGACTCTACACAGGTCATTTTCTGTGTTTCTACACAGGTCATGTTCTGTGTCTCTGCACAGGTCATGTTCTGTATCTCTGCACAGGTCATGTTCTGTGTCTCTGCATAGGTCATTTTCTGTGTCTCTACACAGGTCATATTCTGTGTCTCTACACAGGTCATGTTCTGTATCTCTACTGAGGTCATGTTCTGTATCTCTAAACATATCATATTCTGTGACTCTACTGTTGTCATGTTCTGTGTCTCGTCACAGGTCATATTCTGTGTCTCTACACATTTCATGTTCTGTGTCTCTACACAGGTCATGTTCTGTGTCTCTGCACAGGTCATTTTCTGTGTCTCTACACAGGTCATGTTCTGTGTCTCTGCACAGGTCATATTCTGTGTCTCTACACAGGTTATGTTCTGTGTCTCCGCACTGGTCATATTCTGAGTTTCTACACAGGTCATGTTCTGTGTCTCTGCATAGGTCATTTCCTGTGTCTCTACACAGGTCATGTTCTGTGTCTCTGCACAGGTCATTTTCTGTGTCTCTACACAGGTCATGTTCTGTGTCTCTGCACAGGTCATATTCTGTGACTCTACACAGGTCATGTTCTGTGTCTCTGCACAGGTCATGTTCTGTGTCTCTGCATAGGTCATTTTCTGTGTCTCTACACAGGTCATGTTCTGTGTCTCTGCACAGGTCATGTTCTGTGTCTCTGCATAGGTCATTTTCTGTGTCTCTACACAGGTCATGTTCTGTGTAGAGACACAGTTCTGTGTCTCTACACAGGTCATGTTTTGTGTCTCTACACACGTCATGTTCTGTGTCTCTGCACAGGTCATATTCTGTGACTCTACACAGGTCATTTTCTGTGTCTCTACACAGGTCATGTTCTGTGTCTCTGCACAGGTCATGTTCTGTGTCTCTGCACAGGTCATGTTCTGTGTCTCTGCATAGGTCATTTTCTGTGTCTCTACACAGGTCATATTCTGTGTCTCTACACAGGTCATGTTCTGTATCTCTACTGAGGTCATGTTCTGTATCTCTAAACATATCATATTCTGTGACTCTACTGTTGTCATGTTCTGTGTCTCGGCACAGGTCATATTCTGTGTCTCTACACAGTTCATGTTCTGTGTCTCTACACAGGTCATGTTCTGTGTCTCTGCACAGGTCATTTTCTGTGTCTCTACACAGGTCATGTTCTGTGTCTCTGCACAGGTCATATTCTGTGTCTCTACACAGGTCATGTTCTGTGTCTCTGCACAGGTCATATTCTGTGTTTCTACACAGGTCATGTTCTGTGTCTCTGCATAGGTCATTTCCTGTGTCTCTACACAGGTCATGTTCTGTGTCTCTGCACAGGTCATATTCTGTGTCTCTACACAGGTCATGTTCTGTGTCTCTGCACATGTCATGTTCTATATCTCTGCATAGGTCATTTTCTGTGTATCTACACAGGTCATGTTCTGTGTCTCTACACAGGTCATGTTTTGTGTCTCTGCACAGGTCATATTCTGTGTCTCTACACAGGTCATGTTCTGTGTCTCTGCACAGGTAATATTCTGTGACTCTACACAGGTCATTTTCTGTGTCTCTACACAGGTCATGTTCTGTGTTTCTGCACAGGTCATGTTTTGTGTCTCTGCATAGGTCATTTTCTGTGTCTCTACACAGGTCATGTTCTGTGTCTCTACACAAGTCATGTTTTGTGTCTCAGCACAGGTCATATTCTGTGTCTCTACACAGGTCATGTTCTGTGTCTCTGCACAGGTCATATTCTGTGACTCTACACAGGTCATATTCTGTGTCTCTACACAGGTCATGTTCTGTGTCTCTGCACAGGTCATATTCTGTGTTTCTACACACGTCATGTTCTGTGTCTCTGCATAGGTCATTTTCTGTGTCTCTACACAGGTCATGTTCTGTGTCTCTACACAGGTCATGTTTTGTGTCTGTGCACAGGTCATATTCTGTGTCTCTACACAGGTCATGTTCTGTGTCTCTGCACAGGTCATATTCTGTGACTCTACACAGGTCATTTTCTGTGTCTCTACACAGGTCATATTCTGTGTCTCTACACAGGTCATTTTCTGTGTCTCTACACAGGTCTTGTTCTGTGACTCTTCTGAGGTCATGTTCTGTGTCTCTACACGGGTCATATTATGTCTCTACACAGGTCATGTTCTGTGTCTCTGCACAGGTCATATTCTGTGACTATACACAGGTCATGTTCTGTGTCTCTGCACAGGTCATATTCTGTGTCTCTGCATAGGTCATTTTCTGTGTCTCTAAACAGGTCATGTTCTGTGTCTCTGCACAGGTCATGTTCTGTGTCTCTACACAGGTCATGTTCTGTGTCTCTGCACAGGTCATGTTCTGTGTCTCTACACAGGTCATGTTTTGTGTCTCTGCACAGGTCATATTTTGTGTCTCTACACACGTAATGTTCTGTGTCTCTGCACAGGTCATATTCTGTGACTCTACACAGGCCATTTTCTGTGTCTCTACACAGGTCATGTTCTGTGTCTCTGCACAGGTCATGTTCTGTGTCTCTGCATAGGTCATTTTCTGTGTCTCTACACAGGTCATATTCTGTGTCTCTACACAGGTCATGTTCTGTGTCTCTATACAGGTCATGTTTTGTGTCTCTGCACAGGTCATATTTTGTGTCTCTACACACGTAATGTTCTGTGTCTCTGCACAGGACATGTTCTGTGTCTCTGCATAGGTCATTTTCTGTGTCTCTACACAGGTCATGTTCTGTGTCTCTACACAGGTCATGTTTTGTTTCTCTGCACAGGTCATTTTCTGTGTCTCTACACAGGTCATGTTCTGTGTCTCTACACAGGTCATGTTTTGTGTCTCTGCACAGGTCATACTCTGTGTCTCTACACAGGTCATGTTCTGTGTCTTTGCACAGGTCATATTCTGTGACTCTACACAGGTCATTTTCTGTGTCTCTACACAGGTCATGTTCTGTGTCTCTGCACAGGTCATGTTCTGTGTCTCTGCATAGGTCATTTTCTGTGTTTCTACACAGGTCATGTTCTGTGTCTCTACACAGGTCATGTTTTGTGTCTCTGCACAGGTCATATTATGTGTCTCTACACAGGTCATGATCTGTGTCTCTGCACAGGTCATATTCTGTGTCTCTACACAGGTCATGTTCTGTGTCTCTACACAGGTCATGTTTTGTGTCTCTGCACAGGTCATATTCTGTGTCTCTACACAGGTCATGTTCTGTGTCTCTGAACAGGTCATATTCTGTGACTACACAGGTCATTTTCTGTGTCTCTACACAGGTCATATTCTGTGTCTCTACACAGGTCATGTTCTGTGTCTACACAGGTCTTGTTCTGTGACTCTTCTGAGGTCATGTTCTATGGCTCTACACGGGTCATATTATGTCTCTACACAGGTCATGTTCTGTGTCTCTGCACAGGTCATATTCTGTGACTCTACACAGGTCATGTTCTGCGTCTCTGCACAGGTCATATTCTGTGACTCTACACAGGTCATGTTCTGTGTCTCTGCACAGGTCATATTCTGTGTCTCGGCATAGGTCATTTTCTGTATCTCTACACAGGTCATGTTCTGTGTCTCTGCACAGGTCATGTTCTGTGTCTCTGCATAGGTCATTTTCTGTGTCTCTACACAGGTCATGTTTTGTGTCTCTACACACGTCATGTTCTGTGTCTCTGCACAGGTCATATTCTGTGACTCTACACAGGTCATGTTCTGTGTCTCTGCACAGGTCATGTTCTGTGTCTCTGCATAGGTCATTTTCTGTGTCTCTACACAGGTCATATTCTGTGTCTCTACACAGGTCATGTTCTGTATCTCTACTGAGGTCATGTTCTGTATCTCTAAACATATCATATTCTGTGACTCTACTGTTGTCATGTTCTGTGTCTCGGCACAGGTCATATTCTGTGTCTCTACACAGTTCATGTTCTGTGTCTCTACACAGGTCATGTTCTGTGTCTCTGCACAGGTCATTTTCTGTGTCTCTACACAGGTCATGTTCTGTGTCTCTGCACAGGTCATATTCTGTGTCTCTACACAGGTCATGTTCTGTGTCTCTGCACTGGTCATATTCTGTGTTTCTACACAGGTCATGTTCTGTGTCTCTGCATAGGTCATTTCCTGTGTCTCTACACAGGTCATGTTCTGTGTCTCTGCACAGGTCATATTCTGTGTCTCTACACAGGTCATGTTCTGTGTCTCTGCACATGTCATGTTCTATATCTCTGCATAGGTCATTTTCTGTGTATCTACACAGGTCATGTTCTGTGTCTCTACACAGGTCATGTTTTGTGTCTCTGCACAGGTCATATTCTGTGTCTCTACACAGGTCATGTTCTGTGTCTCTGCACAGGTAATATTCTGTGACTCTACACAGGTCATTTTCTGTGTCTCTACACAGGTCATGTTCTGTGTTTCTGCACAGGTCATGTTTTGTGTCTCTGCATAGGTCATTTTCTGTGTCTCTACACAGGTCATGTTCTGTGTCTCTACACAAGTCATGTTTTGTGTCTCAGCACAGGTCATATTCTGTGTCTCTACACAGGTCATGTTCTGTGTCTCTGCACAGGTCATATTCTGTGACTCTACACAGGTCATATTCTGTGTCTCTACACAGGTCATGTTCTGTGTCTCTGCACAGGTCATATTCTGTGTTTCTACACACGTCATGTTCTGTGTCTCTGCATAGGTCATTTTCTGTGTCTCTACACAGGTCATGTTCTGTGTCTCTACACAGGTCATGTTTTGTGTCTGTGCACAGGTCATATTCTGTGTCTCTACACAGGTCATGTTCTGTGTCTTTGCACAGGTCATATTCTGTGACTCTACACAGGTCATTTTCTGTGTCTCTACACAGGTCATATTCTGTGTCTCTACACAGGTCATTTTCTGTGTCTCTACACAGGTCTTGTTCTGTGACTCTTCTGAGGTCATGTTCTGTGTCTCTACACGGGTCATATTATGTCTCTACACAGGTCATGTTCTGTGTCTCTGCACAGGTCATATTCTGTGACTATACACAGGTCATGTTCTGTGTCTCTGCACAGGTCATATTCTGTGTCTCTGCATAGGTCATTTTCTGTGTTTCTACACAGGTCATGTTCTGTGACTCTTCTGAGGTCATGTTCTGTGTCTCTACACGGGTCATATTATGTCTCTACACAGGTCATGTTCTGTGTCTCTGCACAGGTCATATTCTGTGACTATACACAGGTCATGTTCTGTGTCTCTGCACAGGTCATGTTCTGTGTCTCTGCATAGGTCATTTTCTGTGTTTCTACACAGGTCATGTTCTGTGTCTCTACACAGGTCATGTTTTGTGTCTCTGCACAGGTCATATTATGTGTCTCTACACAGGTCATGATCTGTGTCTCTGCACAGGTCATATTCTGTGTCTCTACACAGGTCATGTTCTGTGTCTCTACACAGGTCATGTTTTGTGTCTCTGCACAGGTCATATTCTGTGTCTCTACACAGGTCATGTTCTGTGTCTCTGAACAGGTCATATTCTGTGACTACACAGGTCATTTTCTGTGTCTCTACACAGGTCATATTCTGTGTCTCTACACAGGTCATGTTCTGTGTCTACACAGGTCTTGTTCTGTGACTCTTCTGAGGTCATGTTCTATGGCTCTACACGGGTCATATTATGTCTCTACACAGGTCATGTTCTGTGTCTCTGCACAGGTCATATTCTGTGACTCTACACAGGTCATGTTCTGCGTCTCTGCACAGGTCATATTCTGTGACTCTACACAGGTCATGTTCTGTGTCTCTGCACAGGTCATATTCTGTGTCTCGGCATAGGTCATTTTCTGTATCTCTACACAGGTCATGTTCTGTGTCTCTGCACAGGTCATGTTCTGTGTCTCTGCATAGGTCATTTTCTGTGTCTCTACACAGGTCATGTTTTGTGTCTCTACACACGTCATGTTCTGTGTCTCTGCACAGGTCATATTCTGTGACTCTACACAGGTCATGTTCTGTGTCTCTGCACAGGTCATGTTCTGTGTCTCTGCATAGGTCATTTTCTGTGTCTCTACACAGGTCATATTCTGTGTCTCTACACAGGTCATGTTCTGTATCTCTACTGAGGTCATGTTCTGTATCTCTAAACATATCATATTCTGTGACTCTACTGTTGTCATGTTCTGTGTCTCGGCACAGGTCATATTCTGTGTCTCTACACAGTTCATGTTCTGTGTCTCTACACAGGTCATGTTCTGTGTCTCTGCACAGGTCATTTTCTGTGTCTCTACACAGGTCATGTTCTGTGTCTCTGCACAGGTCATATTCTGTGTCTCTACACAGGTCATGTTCTGTGTCTCTGCACTGGTCATATTCTGTGTTTCTACACAGGTCATGTTCTGTGTCTCTGCATAGGTCATTTCCTGTGTCTCTACACAGGTCATGTTCTGTGTCTCTGCACAGGTCATATTCTGTGTCTCTACACAGGTCATGTTCTGTGTCTCTGCACATGTCATGTTCTATATCTCTGCATAGGTCATTTTCTGTGTATCTACACAGGTCATGTTCTGTGTCTCTACACAGGTCATGTTTTGTGTCTCTGCACAGGTCATATTCTGTGTCTCTACACAGGTCATGTTCTGTGTCTCTGCACAGGTAATATTCTGTGACTCTACACAGGTCATTTTCTGTGTCTCTACACAGGTCATGTTCTGTGTTTCTGCACAGGTCATGTTTTGTGTCTCTGCATAGGTCATTTTCTGTGTCTCTACACAGGTCATGTTCTGTGTCTCTACACAAGTCATGTTTTGTGTCTCAGCACAGGTCATATTCTGTGTCTCTACACAGGTCATGTTCTGTGTCTCTGCACAGGTCATATTCTGTGACTCTACACAGGTCATATTCTGTGTCTCTACACAGGTCATGTTCTGTGTCTCTGCACAGGTCATATTCTGTGTTTCTACACACGTCATGTTCTGTGTCTCTGCATAGGTCATTTTCTGTGTCTCTACACAGGTCATGTTCTGTGTCTCTACACAGGTCATGTTTTGTGTCTGTGCACAGGTCATATTCTGTGTCTCTACACAGGTCATGTTCTGTGTCTTTGCACAGGTCATATTCTGTGACTCTACACAGGTCATTTTCTGTGTCTCTACACAGGTCATATTCTGTGTCTCTACACAGGTCATTTTCTGTGTCTCTACACAGGTCTTGTTCTGTGACTCTTCTGAGGTCATGTTCTGTGTCTCTACACGGGTCATATTATGTCTCTACACAGGTCATGTTCTGTGTCTCTGCACAGGTCATATTCTGTGACTATACACAGGTCATGTTCTGTGTCTCTGCACAGGTCATATTCTGTGTCTCTGCATAGGTCATTTTCTGTGTCTCTACACAGGTCATGTTCTGTGTCTCTGCACAGGTCATGTTCTGTGTCTCTACACAGGTCATTTTCTGTGTCTCTGCACAGGTCATATTCTGTGACTCTACACAGGCCATTTTCTGTGTCTCTACACAGGTCATGTTCTGTGTCTCTGCACAGGTCATGTTCTGTGTCGCTGCATAGGTCATTTTCTGTGTCTCTACACAGGTCATATTCTGTGTCTCTACACAGGTCATGTTCTGTGTCTCTATACAGGTCATGTTTTGTGTCTCTGCACAGGTCATATTTTGTGTCTCTACACACGTAATGTTCTGTGTCTCTGCACAGGACATGTTCTGTGTCTCTGCATAGGTCATTTTCTGTGTCTCTACACAGGTCATGTTCTGTGTCTCTACACAGGTCATGTTTTGTTTCTCTGCACAGGTCATTTTCTGTGTCTCTACACAGGTCATGTTCTGTGTCTCTACACAGGTCATGTTCTGTGTCTTTGCACAGGTCATATTCTGTGACTCTACACAGGTCATTTTCTGTGTCTCTACACAGGTCATGTTCTGTGTCTCTGCACAGGTCATGTTCTGTGTCTCTGCATAGGTCATTTTCTGTGTTTCTACACAGGTCATGTTCTGTGTCTCTACACAGGTCATGTTTTGTGTCTCTGCACAGGTCATATTATGTGTCTCTACACAGGTCATGATCTGTGTCTCTGCACAGGTCATATTCTGTGTCTCTACACAGGTCATGTTCTGTGTCTCTACACAGGTCATGTTTTGTGTCTCTGCACAGGTCATATTCTGTGTCTCTACACAGGTCATGTTCTGTGTCTCTGAACAGGTCATATTCTGTGACTACACAGGTCATTTTCTGTGTCTCTACACAGGTCATATTCTGTGTCTCTACACAGGTCATGTTCTGTGTCTACACAGGTCTTGTTCTGTGACTCTTCTGAGGTCATGTTCTATGGCTCTACACGGGTCATATTATGTCTCTACACAGGTCATGTTCTGTGTCTCTGCACAGGTCATATTCTGTGACTCTACACAGGTCATGTTCTGCGTCTCTGCACAGGTCATATTCTGTGACTCTACACAGGTCATGTTCTTTGTCTCTGCACAGGTCATATTCTGTGTCTCGGCATAGGTCATTTTCTGTATCTCTACACAGGTCATGTTCTGTGTCTCTGCACAGGTCATGTTCTGTGTCTCTGCATAGGTCATTTTCTGTGTCTCTACACAGGTCATGTTTTGTGTCTCTACACACGTCATGTTCTGTGTCTCTGCACAGGTCATATTCTGTGACTCTACACAGGTCATTTTCTGTGTTTCTACACAGGTCATGTTCTGTGTCTCTGCACAGGTCATGTTCTGTATCTCTGCACAGGTCATGTTCTGTGTCTCTGCATAGGTCATTTTCTGTGTCTCTACACAGGTCATGTTCTGTGTCTCTGCACAGGTCATATTCTGTGTCTCTACACAGGTCATGTTCTGTGTCTCTGCACAGGTCATATTCTGTGACTCTACACAGGTCATGTTCTGTGTCTCTGCACAGGTCATGTTCTGTGTCTCTGCATAGGTCATTTTCTGTGTCTCTACACAGGTCATGTTCTGTGTCTCTACACAGGTCATATTCTGTGACTCTACACAGGTCATGTTCTGTGACTCTACACAGGTCATTTTCTGTGTTTCTACACAGGTCATGTTCTGTGTCTCTGCACAGGTCATGTTCTGTATCTCTGCACAGGTCATGTTCTGTGTCTCTGCATAGGTCATTTTCTGTGTCTCTACACAGGTCATGTTCTGTGTCTCTGCACAGGTCATATTCTGTGTCTCTACACAGGTCATGTTCTGTGTCTCTACACAGGTCATGTTTTGTGTCTCTGCACAGGTCATATTATGTGTCTCTACACAGGTCATGATCTGTGTCTCTGCACAGGTCATATTCTGTGTCTCTACACAGGTCATGTTCTGTGTCTCTACACAGGTCATGTTTTGTGTCTCTGCACAGGTCATATTCTGTGTCTCTACACAGGTCATGTTCTGTGTCTCTGAACAGGTCATATTCTGTGACTACACAGGTCATTTTCTGTGTCTCTACACAGGTCATATTCTGTGTCTCTACACAGGTCATGTTCTGTGTCTACACAGGTCTTGTTCTGTGACTCTTCTGAGGTCATGTTCTATGGCTCTACACGGGTCATATTATGTCTCTACACAGGTCATGTTCTGTGTCTCTGCACAGGTCATATTCTGTGACTCTACACAGGTCATGTTCTGCGTCTCTGCACAGGTCATATTCTGTGTCTCTACACAGGTCATGTTCTGTATCTCTACTGAGGTCATGTTCTGTATCTCTAAACATATCATATTCTGTGTCTCTACACAGGTCATGTTCTGTATCTCTACTGAGGTCATGTTCTGTATCTCTAAACATATCATATTCTGTGACTCTACTGTTGTCATGTTCTGTGTCTCGTCACAGGTCATATTCTGTGTCTCTACACATTTCATGTTCTGTGTCTCTACACAGGTCATGTTCTGTGTCTCTGCACAGGTCATTTTCTGTGTCTCTACACAGGTCATGTTCTGTGTCTCTGCACAGGTCATATTCTGTGTCTCTACACAGGTCATGTTCTGTGTCTCCGCACTGGTCATATTCTGTGTTTCTACACAGGTCATGTTCTGTGTCTCTGCATAGGTCATTTCCTGTGTCTCTACACAGGTCATGTTCTGTGTCTCTGCACAGGTCATATTCTGTGTCTCTACACAGGTCATGTTCTGTGTCTCTGCACAGGTCATATTCTGTGACTCTACACAGGTCATATTCTGTGTCTCTACACAGGTCATGTTCTGTGTCTACACAGGTCTTGTTCTGTGACTCTTCTGAGGTCATGTTCTATGGCTCTACACGGGTCATATTATGTCTCTACACAGGTCATGTTCTGTGTCTCTGCACAGGTCATATTCTGTGACTCTACACAGGTCATGTTCTGCGTCTCTGCACAGGTCATATTCTGTGTCTCTACACAGGTCATGTTCTGTATCTCTACTGAGGTCATGTTCTGTATCTCTAAACATATCATATTCTGTGACTCTACTGTTGTCATGTTCTGTGTCTCGTCACAGGTCATATTCTGTGTCTCTACACATTTCATGTTCTGTGTCTCTACACAGGTCATGTTCTGTGTCTCTGCACAGGTCATTTTCTGTGTCTCTACACAGGTCATGTTCTGTGTCTCTGCACAGGTCATATTCTGTGTCTCTACACAGGTCATGTTCTGTGTCTCCGCACTGGTCATATTCTGTGTTTCTACACAGGTCATGTTCTGTGTCTCTGCATAGGTCATTTCCTGTGTTTCTACACAGGTCATGTTCTGTGTCTCTGCATAGGTCATTTCCTGTGTCTCTACACAGGTCATGTTCTGTGTCTCTGCACAGGTCATGTTCTGTGTCTCTGCATAGGTCATTTTCTGTGTCTCTACACAGGTCATGTTCTGTGTCTCTACACAGGTCATGTTTTGTGTCTCTGCACAGGCCATATTCTGTGTCTCTACACACGTCATGTTCTGTGTCTCTGCACAGGTAATATTCTGTGACTCTACACAGGTCCTTTTCTGTGTCTCTACACAGGTCATGTTCTGTGTCTCTGCACAGGTCATGTTTTGTGTCTCTGCATAGGTCATTTTCTGTGTATCTACACAGGTCATGTTCTGTGTCTCTACACAAGTCATGTTTTGTGTCTCTGCACAGGTCATATTCTGTGTCTCTACACAGGTCATGTTCTGTGTCTCTGCACAGGTCATATTCTGTGTCTCTACACAGGTCATGTTCTGTGTCTCTGCACAGGTCATATTCTGTGTCTCTACACAGGTCATGTTCTGTGTCTCTGCACAGGTCATATTCTGTGACTCTACACAGGTCATGTTCTGTGTCTCTGCACAGGTCATGTTCTGTGTCTCTGCATAGGTCATTTTCTGTGTCTCAACACAGGTCATGTTCTGTGTCTCTGCGCAGGTCATATTCTGTGACTCTACACAGGTCATTTTCTGTGTCTCTACACAGGTCATATTCTGTGTCTCTACACAGGTCATGTTCTGTGTCTCTACACAGGTCTTGTTCTGTGACTCTTCTGAGGTCATGTTCTGTGTCTCTACACTGGTCATATTATGTCTCTACACAGGTCATGTTCTGTGTCTCTGCATAGGTCATTTTCTGTGTCTCTACACAGGTCATGTTCTGTGTCTCTACACAGGTCATGTTTTGTGTCTCTGCACATGTCATGTTATGCGTCTCTGCACAGGTCATATTCTGTGTTTCTACACAGGTCATATTCTGTGTCTCTACACAGGTCATGTTCTGTGTCTCTGCACAGGTCATACTCTGTGTTTCTACACAGGTCATGTTCTGTGTCTCTGCATAGGTCATGTTTTGTGTCTCTGCACAGGTCATATTCTGTGTCTCTACACAGGTCATGTTCTGTGTCTCTGCACAGGTCATATTCTGTGACTCTACACAGGTCATTTTCTGTGTCTCTACACAGGTCATACTCTGTGTCTCTACACAGGTCATGTTCTGTGTCTCTACACAGGTCTTGCTCTGTGACTCTTCTGAGGTCATGTTCTGTGTCTCTACACGGGTCATATTATGTCTCTACACAGGTCATGTTCTGTGTCTCTGCACAGGTCATATTCTGTGACTCTACACAGGTCATGTTTTGTGTCTCTGCACAGGTCATATTCTGTGTCTCGGTATAGGTCATTTTCTGTGTCTCTACACAGGTCATGTTCTGTGTGTCTGCACAGGTCATGTTCTGTGTCTCTACATAGGTCATTTTCTGTGTCTCTACACAGGTCATGTTCTGTGTAGAGACACAGTTCTGTGTCTCTACACAGGTCATGTTTTGTGTCTCTACACACGTCATGTTCTGTGTCTCTGCACAGGTCATATTCTGTGACTCTACACAGGTTATTTTCTGTGTCTCTACACAGGTCATGTTCTGTGTCTCTGCACAGGTCATGTTCTGTGTCTCTGCACAGGTTATGTTCTGTGTCTCTGCACAGGTCATGTTCTGTGTTTCTGCATAGGTCATTTTCTGTGTCTCTACACAGGTCATATTCTGTGTCTCTCTACACAGGTCATGTTCTGTATCTCTACTGAGGTCATGTTCTGTATCTCTAAACATATCATATTCTGTGACTCTACTGTTGTCATGTTCTGTGTCTCGGCACAGGTCATATTCTGTGTCTCTACACAATTCATGTTCTGTGTCTCTACACAGGTCATGTTCTGTGTCTCTGCACAGGTCATTTTCTGTGTCTCTACACAGGTCATGTTCTGTGTCTCTGCACAGGTCATATTCTGTGTCTCTACACAGGTCATGTTCTGTGTCTCTGCACATGTCATATTCTGTGTTTCTACACAGGTCATGTTCTGTGTTTCTGCATAGGTCATTTCCTGTGTCTCTACACAGGTCATGTTCTGTGTCTCTGCACAGGTCATATTCTGTGTCTCTACACAGGTCATGTTCTGTGTCTCTGCACAGGTCATATTCTGTGACTACACAGGTCATGTTCTGTGTCTCTGCACAGGTAATATTCTGTGTCTCTGCATAGGTCATTTTCTGTGTCTCTACACAGGTCATGTTCTGTGTCTTTACACAGGTCATGTTTTGTGTCTCTGCACAGGTCATATTCTGTGTCTCTACACAGGTCATGTTCTGTGTCTGTACACAAGTCATGTTTTGTGTCTCAGCACAGGTCATATTCTGTGTCTCTACACAGGTCATGTTCTGTGTCTCTGCACAGGTCATATTCTGTGACTCTACACAGGTCATTTTCTGTGTCTCTACACAGGTTATGTTCTGTGTCTCTGCACAGGTCATGTTCTGTGTCTCTGCATAGGTCATTTTCTGTGTCTCTACACAGGTCATGTTCTGTGTCTCTACACAGGTCATGTTTTGTGTCTCTGCACATGTCATATTCTGTGTCTCTACACAGGTCATGTTCTGTGTCTCTGCCCAGGTCATATTCTGTGTTTCTACACAGGTCATGTTCTGTGTCTCTGCATAGGTCATTTTCTGTGTCTCTACACAGGTCATGTTCTGTGTCTCTACACAGGTCATGTTTTGTGTCTGTGCACAGGTCATATTCTGTGTCTCTACACAGGTCATGTTCTGTGTCTCTGCACAGGTCATATTCTGTGACTCTACACAGGTCATTTTCTGTGTCTCTACACAGGTCATATTCTGTGTCTCTACACAGGTCATTTTCTGTGTCTCTACACAGGTCTTGTTCTGTGACTCTTCTGAGGTCATGTTCTGTGACTCTTCTGAGGTCATGTTCTGTGTCTCTACACGGGTCATATTATGTCTCTACACAGGTCATCTTCTGTGTCTCTGCACAGGTCATATTCTGTGACTATACACAGGTCATGTTCTGTGTCTCTGCACAGGTCATATTCTGTGTCTCTGCATAGGTCATTTTCTGTGTCTCTACACAGGTCATGTTCTGTGTCTCTGCACAGGTCATGTTCTGTGTCTCTACACAGGTCATGTTCTGTGTCTCTGCACAGGTCATGTTCTGTGTCTCTACACAGGTCATGTTTTGTGTCTCTGCACAGGTCATATTTTGTGTCTCTACACACGTAATGTTCTGTATCTCTGCACAGGTCATATTCTGTGACTCTACACAGGCCATTTTCTGTGTCTCTACACAGGTCATGTTCTGTGTCTCTGCACAGGACATGTTCTGTGTCTCTGCATAGGTCATTTTCTGTGTCTCTACACAGGTCATGTTCTGTGTCTCTACACAGGTCATGTTTTGTGTCTCTGCACAGGTCATACTCTGTGTCTCTACACAGGTCATGTTCTGTGTCTTTGCACAGGTCATATTCTGTGACTCTACACAGGTCATTTTCTGTGTCTCTACACAGGTCATGTTCTGTGTCTCTGCACAGGTCATGTTCTGTGTCTCTGCATAGGTCATTTTCTGTGTTTCTACACAGGTTATGTTCTGTGTCTCTACACAGGTCATGTTTTGTGTCTCTGCACAGGTCATATTCTGTGTCTCTACACAGGTCATTTTCTGTGTCTCTGCACAGGTCATATTCTGTGTCTCTACACAGGTCATGTTCTGTGTCTCTACACAGGTCATGTTTTGTGTCTCTGCACAGGTCATATGACCTGTGGTTATAAATAGGAGCTGCCTCGTATGGGCCAACAGGCCTTCTGCAGTTGCCTTTGTTCTTATGTTCTTATGTTCTTATGTTCTTATATTCTGTGTCTCTACACAGGTCATGTTCTGTCTCTCTGAACAGGTCATATTCTGTGACTCTACACAGGTCATTTTCTCTGTCTCTACACAGGTCATATTCTGTGTCTCTACACAGGTCATGTTCTGTGTCTACACAGGTCTTGTTCTGTGACTCTTCTGAGGTCATGTTCTGTGTCTCTACACGGGTCTTATTATGTCTCTACACAGGTCATGTTATGTGTCTCTGCACAAGTCATATTCTGAGACTCTACACAGGTCATGTTCTGTGTCTCTGCACAGGTCATATTCTGTGACTCTACACAGGTCATGTTCTGTGTCTCTGCACAGGTCATATTCTGTGTCTCGGAATAGGTCATTTTCTGTGTCTCTACACAGGTCATATTCTGTGTCTCTGCACAGGTCATGTTCTGTGTCTCTGCATAGGTCATTTTCTGTGTCTCTACACAGGTCATGTTCTGTGTAGAGACACAGTTCTGTGTCTCTACACAGGTCATGTTTTGTGTCTCTGCACAGGACATGTTCTGTGTCTCTGCATAGGTCATTTTCTGTGTCTCTACACAGGTCATGTTCTGTGTCTCTACACAGGTCATGTTTTGTGTCTCTGCATAGGTCATACTCTGTGTCTCTTCACAGGTCATGTTCTGTGTCTTTGCACAGGTCATATTCTGTGACTCTACACAGGTCATTTTCTGTGTCTCTACACAGGTCATGTTCTGTGTCTCTGCACAGGTCATGTTCTGTGTCTCTGCATAGGTCATTTTCTGTGTCTCTACACAGGTCATATTCTGTGTCTCTACACAGGTCATGTTCTGTATCTCTACTGAGGTCATGTTCTGTATCTCTAAACATATCATATGCTGTGACTCTACTGTTGTCATGTTCTGTGTCTCTGCACAGGTCATATTCTGTGTCTCTACACAGTTCATGTTCTGTGTCTCTACACAGGTCATGTTCTGTGTCTCTGCACAGGTCATTTTCTGTGTCTCTACACAGGTCATGTTTTGTGTCTCTGCACAGGTCATATTCTGTGTCTCTACACAGGTCATGTTCTGTGTCTCTGCACTGGTCATATTCTGTGACTCTACACAGGCCATTTTCTGTGTCTCTACACAGGTCATGTTCTGTGTCTCTGCACAGGTCATGTTCTGTGTTTCTGCATAGGTCATTTTCTGTGTCTCTACACAGGTCATATTCTGTGTCTCTTCACAGGTCATGTTCTGTGTCTCTATACAGGTCATGTTTTGTGTCTCTGCACAGGTCATATTTTGTGTCTCTACACACGTAATGTTCTGTGTCTCTGCACAGGTCATATTCTGTGACTCTACACAGGCCATTTTCTGTGTCTCTACACAGGTCATGTTCTGTGTCTCTGCACAGGACATGTTCTGTGTCTCTGCATAGGTCATTTTCTGTGTCTCTACACAGGTCATGTTCTGTGTCTCTACACAGGTCATGTTTTGTGTCTCTGCACAGGTCATACTCTGTGTCTCTACACAGGTCATGTTCTGTGTCTTTGCACAGGTCATATTCTGTGACTCTACACAGGTCATTTTCTGTGTCTCTACACAGGTCATGTTCTGTGTCTCTGCATAGGTCATTTTCTGTGTCTCTACACAGGTCATATTCTGTGTCTCTACACAGGTCATGTTCTGTATCTCTACTGAGGTCATGTTCTGTATCTCTAAACATATCATATGCTGTGACTCTACTGTTGTCATGTTCTGTGTCTCTGCACAGGTCATATTCTGTGTCTCTACACAGTTCATGTTCTGTGTCTCTACACAGGTCATGTTCTGTGTCTCTGCACAGGTCATTTTCTGTGTCTCTACACAGGTCATGTTTTGTGTCTCTGCACAGGTCATATTCTGTGTCTCTACACAGGTCATGTTCTGTGTCTCTGCACTGGTCATATTCTGTGACTCTACACAGGCCATTTTCTGTGTCTCTACACAGGTCATGTTCTGTGTCTCTGCACAGGTCATGTTCTGTGTTTCTGCATATCTCATTTTCTGTGTCTCTACACAGGTCATATTCTGTGTCTCTTCACAGGTCATGTTCTGTGTCTCTATACAGGTCATGTTTTGTGTCTCTGCACAGGTCATATTTTGTGTCTCTACACACGTAATGTTCTGTGTCTCTGCACAGGTCATATTCTGTGACTCTACACAGGCCATTTTCTGTGTCTCTACACAGGTCATGTTCTGTGTCTCTGCACAGGACATGTTCTGTGTCTCTGCATAGGTCATTTTCTGTGTCTCTACACAGGTCATGTTCTGTGTCTCTACACAGGTCATGTTTTGTGTCTCTGCACAGGTCATACTCTGTGTCTCTACACAGGTCATGTTCTGTGTCTTTGCACAGGTCATATTCTGTGACTCTACACAGGTCATTTTCTGTGTCTCTACACAGGTCATGTTCTGTGTCTCTGCACAGGTCATGTTCTGTGTCTCTGCATAGGTCATTTTCTGTGTTTCTACACAGGTTATGTTCTGTGTCTCTACACAGGTCATGTTTTGTGTCTCTGCACAGGTCATATTCTGTGTCTCTACACAGGTCATTTTCTGTGTCTCTGCACAGGTCATATTCTGTGTCTCTACTCAGGTCATGTTCTGTGTCTCTACACAGGTCATGTTTTGTGTCTCTGCACAGGTCATATTCTGTGTCTCTACACAGGTCATGTTCTGTCTCTCTGAACAGGTCATATTCTGTGACTCTACACAGGTCATTTTCTGTGTCTCTACACAGGTCATATTCTGTGTCTCTACACAGGTCATGTTCTGTGTCTACACAGGTCTTGTTCTGTGACACTTCTGAGGTCATGTTCTGTGTCTCTACACGGGTCATATTATGTCTCTACACAGGTCATGTTCTGTGTCTCTGCACAGGTCATATTCTGTGACTCTACACAGGTCATGTTCTGTGTCTCTGCACAGGTCATATTCTGTGACTCTACACAGGTCATGTTCTGTGTCTCTTCACAGGTCATATTCTGTGTCTCGGCATAGGTCATTTTCTGTGTCTCTACACAGGTCATGTTCTGTGTCTCTGCACAGGTCATGTTCTGTGTCTCTGCATAGGTCATTTTCTGTGTCTCTACACAGGTCATGTTCTGTGTAGAGACACAGTTCTGTGTCTCTACACAGGTCATGTTCTGTGTCTCTACACAGGTCATGTTTTGTGTCTCTGCACAGGTCATACTCTGTGTCTCTACACAGGTCATGTTCTGTGTCTTTGCACAGGTCATATTCTGTGACTCTACACAGGTCATTTTCTGTGTCTCTACACAGGTCATGTTCTGTGTCTCTGCACAGGTCATGTTCTGTGTCTCTGCACAGGTCATGTTCTGTGTCTCTGCATAGGTCATTTTCTGTGTCTCTACACAGGTCATATTCTATGTCTCTACACAGGTCATGTTCTGTATCTCTACTGAGGTCATGTTCTGTATCTCTAAACATATCATATTCTGTGACTCTACTGTTGTCATGTTCTGTGTCTCGGCACAGGTCATATACTGTGTCTCTACACAGTTCATGTTCTGTGTCTCTACACAGGTCATGTTCTGTGTCTCTGCACAGGTCATTTTCTGTGTCTCTACACAGGTCATGTTCTGTGTCTCTGCACAGGTCATATTCTGTGTCTCTACACAGGTCATGTTCTGTGTCTCTGCACTGGTCATATTCTGTGTTTCTACACAGGTCATGTTCTGTGTCTCTGCATAGGTCATTTCCTGTGTCTCTACACAGGTCATGTTCTGTGTCTCTGCACAGGTCATATTCTGTGTCTCTACACAGGTCATGTTCTGTGTCTCTGCACAAGTCATATTCTGTGACTACACAGGTCATGTTCTGTGTCTCTGCACAGGTCATGTTCTGTGTCTCTGCATAGGTCATTTTCTGTGTCTCTACACAGGTCATGTTCTGTGTCTCTACACATGTCATGTTTTGTGTCTCTGCACAGGTCATATTCTGTGTCTCTACACAGGTCATGTTCTGTGTCTCTGCACAGGTAATATTCTGTGACTCTACACAGGTCATTTTCTGTGTCTCTACACAGGTCATGTTCTGTGTCTCTGCACAGGTCATGTTTTGTGTCTCTGCATAGGTCATTTTCTGTGTCTCTACACAGGTCATGTTCTGTGTCTCTACACAAGTCATGTTTTGTGTCTCAGCACAGGTCATATTCTGTGTCTCTACACAGGTCATGTTCTGTGTCTCTGCACAGGTCATATTCTGTGACTCTACACAGGTCATTTTCTGTGTCTCTACACAGGTCATGTTCTGTGTCTCTACACAGGTCATGTTCTGTGTCTCTGCACAGGTCATTTTCTGTGTCTCTACACAGGTCATGTTCTGTGTCTCTACACAGGTCATGTTTTGTGTCTCTGCACAGGTCATATTCTGTGTCTCTACACAGGTCATGTTCTGTGTCTCTGCACAGGTCATATTCTGTGTTTCTACACAGGTCATATTCTGTGTCTCTACACAGGTCATGTTCTGTGTCTCTGCACAGGTCATATTCTGTGTTTCTACACAGGTCATGTTCTGTGTCTCTGCATAGGTCATTTTCTGTGTCTCTACACAGGTCATGTTCTGTGTCTCTACACAGGTCATGTTTTGTGTCTGTGCACAGGTCATATTCTGTGTCTCTACACAGGTCATGTTCTGTTTCTCTGCACAGGTCATATTCTGTGACTCTACACAGGTCATTTTTTGTGTCTCTACACAGGTCATATTCTGTGTCTCTACACAGGTCATTTTCTGTGTCTCTACACTGGTCTTGTTCTGTGACTCTTCTGAGGTCATGTTCTGTGTCTCTACACGGGTCATATTATGTCTCTACACAGGTCATGTTCTGTGTCTCTGCACAGGTCATATTCTGTGACTATACACAGGTCATGTTCTGTGTCTCTGCACAGGTCATATTCTGTGTCTCTGCATAGGTCATTTTCTGTGACTCTACACAGGTCATGTTCTGTGTCTCTGCACAGGTCATGTTCTGTGTCTCTACACAGGTCATGTTCTGTGTCTCTGCACAGGTCATGTTCTGTGTCTCTACACAGGTCATGTTTTGTGTCTCTGCACAGGTCATATTTTGTGTCTCTACACACGTAATGTTCTGTGTCTCTGCACAGGTCATATTCTGTGACTCTACACAGGTCATTTTCTGTGTCTCTACACAGGTCATGTTCTGTGTCTCTGCACAGGTCATGTTCTGTGTCTCTGCATAGGTCATTTTCTGTGTCTCTACACAGGTCATATTCTGTGTCTCTACACAGGTCATGTTCTGTGTCTCTATACAGGTCATGTTTTGTGTCTCTGCACAGGTCATATTTTGTGTCTCTACACACGTAATGTTCTGTGTCTCTGCACAGGTCATATTCTGTGACTCTACACAGGCCATTTTCTGTGTCTCTACACAGGTCATGTTCTGTGTCTCTGCACAGGTCATGTTCTGTGTCTCTGCATAGGTCATTTTCTGTGTTTCTACACAGGTCATGTTCTGTGTCTCTACACAGGTCATGTTTTGTGTCTCTGCACAGGTCATATTCTGTGTCTCGGCATAGGTCATTTTCTGTGTCTCTACACAGGTCATGTTCTGTGTCTCTGCACAGGTCATGTTCTGTGTCTCTGCATAGGTCATTTTCTGTGTCTCTACACAGGTCATGTTCTGTGTCTCTGCACAGGTCATGTTTTGTGTCTCTGCACAGGTCATGTTCTGTGTCTCTGCATAGGTCATTTTCTGTGTCTCTACACAGTTCATATTCTGTGTCTCTACACAGGTCATGTTCTGTGCCTCTACACACGTCATGTTTTGTGTCTCTACACACGTCATGTTCTGTGTCTCTGCACAGGTCATATTCTGTTACTCTACACAGGTCATTTTCTGTGTCTCTACACAGGTCATGTTCTGTGTCTCTGCACAGGTCATGTTCTGTGTCTCTGCACAGGTCATGTTCTGTGTCTCTGCATAGGTCATTTTCTGTGTCTCTACACAGGTCATATTCTGTGTCTCTACACAGGTCATGTTCTGTGTCTCTACTGAGGTCATGTTCTGTATCTCTAAACATATCATATTCTGTGACTCTACTGTTGTCATGTTCTGTGTCTCGGCACAGGTCATATTCTGTGTCTCTACACAGTTCATGTTCTGTGTCTCTACACAGGTCATGTTCTGTGTCTCTGCACAGGTCATTTTCTGTGTCTCTACTCAGGTCATGTTCTGTGTCTCTGCACAGGTCATATTCTGTGTCTCTACACAGGTCATGTTCTGTGTCTCTGCACTGGTCATATTCTGTGTTTCTACACAGGTCATGTTTTGTGTCTCTGCATAGGTCATTTCCTGTGTCTCTACACAGGTCATGTTCTGTGTCTCTGCACAGGTCATATTCTGTGTCTCTTCACAGGTCATGTTCTGTGTCTATGTACAGGTCATATTCTGTGACTACACAGGTCATGTTCTGTGTCTCTGCACAGGTCATGTTCTGTGTCTCTGCATAGGTCATTTTCTGTGTCTCTACACAGGTCATGTTTTGTGTCTCTACACAGGTCATGTTTTGTGTCTCTGCACAGGTCATATTCTGTGTCTCTACACAGGTCATGTTCTGTGTCTCTGCACAGGTAATATTCTGTGACTCTACACAGGTCATTTTCTGTGTCTCTACACAGGTCATGTTCTGTGTCTCTGCACAGGTCATGTTTTGTGTCTCTGCATAGGTCATTTTCTGTGTCTCTACACAGGTCATGTTCTGTGTCTCTACACAAGTCATGTTTTGTGTCTCAGCACAGGTCATATTCTGTGTCTCTACACAGGTCATATTCTGTGTCTCTACACAGGTCATTTTCTGTGTCTCTACACTGGTCTTGTTCTGTGACTCTTCTGAGGTCATGTTCTGTGTCTCTACACGGGTCATATTATGTCTCTACACAGGTCATGTTCTGTGTCTCTGCACAGGTCATATTCTGTGACTATACACAGGTCATGTTCTGTGTCTCTGCACAGGTCATATTCTGTGTCTCTGCATAGGTCATTTTCTGTGACTCTACACAGGTCATGTTCTGTGTCTCTGCACAGGTCATGTTCTGTGTCTCTACACAGGTCATGTTCTGTGTCTCTGCACAGGTCATGTTCTGTGTCTCTACACAGGTCATGTTTTGTGTCTCTGCACAGGTCATATTCTGTGTCTCGGCATAGGTCATTTTCTGTGTCTCTACACAGGTCATGTTCTGTGTCTCTGCACAGGTCATGTTCTGTGTCTCTGCATAGGTCATTTTCTGTGTCTCTACACAGGTCATGTTCTGTGTCTCTGCACAGGTCATGTTTTGTGTCTCTGCACAGGTCATGTTCTGTGTCTCTGCATAGGTCATTTTCTGTGTCTCTACACAGGTCATATTCTGTGTCTCTACACAGGTCATGTTCTGTGTCTCTACACACGTCATGTTTTGTGTCTCTACACACGTCATGTTCTGTGTCTCTGCACAGGTCATATTCTGTTACTCTACACAGGTCATTTTCTGTGTCTCTACACAGGTCATGTTCTGTGTCTCTGTACAGGTCATGTTCTGTGTCTCTGCACAGGTCATGTTCTGTGTCTCTGCATAGGTCATTTTCTGTGTCTCTACACAGGTCATATTCTGTGTCTCTACACAGGTCATGTTCTGTGTCTCTACTGAGGTCATGTTCTGTATCTCTAAACATATCATATTCTGTGACTCTACTGTTGTCATGTTCTGTGTCTCGGCACAGGTCATATTCTGTGTCTCTACACAGTTCATGTTCTGTGTCTCTACACAGGTCATGTTCTGTGTCTCTGCACAGGTCATTTTCTGTGTCTCTACACAGGTCATGTTCTGTGTCTCTGCACAGGTCATATTCTGTGTCTCTACACAGGTCATGTTCTGTGTCTCTGCACTGGTCATATTCTGTGTTTCTACACAGGTCATGTTTTGTGTCTCTGCATAGGTCATTTCCTGTGTCTCTACACAGGTCATGTTCTGTGTCTCTGCACAGGTCATATTCTGTGTCTCTTCACAGGTCATGTTCTGTGTCTATGTACAGGTCATATTCTGTGACTACACAGGTCATGTTCTGTGTCTCTGCACAGGTCATGTTCTGTGTCTCTGCATAGGTCATTTTCTGTGTCTCTACACAGGTCATGTTTTGTGTCTCTACACAGGTCATGTTTTGTGTCTCTGCACAGGTCATATTCTGTGTCTCTACACAGGTCATGTTCTGTGTCTCTGCACAGGTAATATTCTGTGACTCTACACAGGTCATTTTCTGTGTCTCTACACAGGTCATGTTCTGTGTCTCTGCACAGGTCATGTTTTGTGTCTCTGCATAGGTCATTTTCTGTGTCTCTACACAGGTCATGTTCTGTGTCTCTACACAAGTCATGTTTTGTGTCTCAGCACAGGTCATATTCTGTGTCTCTACACAGGTCATATTCTGTGTCTCTACACAGGTCATTTTCTGTGTCTCTACACTGGTCTTGTTCTGTGACTCTTCTGAGGTCATGTTCTGTGTCTCTACACGGGTCATATTATGTCTCTACACAGGTCATGTTCTGTGTCTCTGCACAGGTCATATTCTGTGACTATACACAGGTCATGTTCTGTGTCTCTGCACAGGTCATATTCTGTGTCTCTGCATAGGTCATTTTCTGTGACTCTACACAGGTCATGTTCTGTGTCTCTGCACAGGTCATGTTCTGTGTCTCTACACAGGTCATGTTCTGTGTCTCTGCACAGGTCATGTTCTGTGTCTCTACACAGGTCATGTTTTGTGTCTCTGCACAGGTCATATTTTGTGTCTCTACACACGTAATGTTCTGTGTCTCTGCACAGGTCATATTCTGTGACTCTACACAGGTCATTTTCTGTGTCTCTACACAGGTCATGTTCTGTGTCTCTGCACAGGTCATGTTCTGTGTCTCTGCATAGGTCATTTTCTGTGTCTCTACACAGGTCATATTCTGTGTCTCTACACAGGTCATGTTCTGTGTCTCTATACAGGTCATGTTTTGTGTCTCTGCACAGGTCATATTTTGTGTCTCTACACACGTAATGTTCTGTGTCTCTGCACAGGTCATATTCTGTGACTCTACACAGGCCATTTTCTGTGTCTCTACACAGGTCATGTTCTGTGTCTCTGCACAGGACATGTTCTGTGTTTCTGCATAGGTCATTTTCTGTGTCTCTACACAGGTCATGTTCTGTGTCTCTACACAGGTCATGTTTTGTGTCTCTGCACAGGTCATACTCTGTGTCTCTACACAGGTCATGTTCTGTGTCTTTGCACAGGTCATATTCTGTGACTCTACACAGGTCATATTCTGTGTCTCTACACAGGTCATGTTCTGTGTCTCTGCACAGGTCATGTTCTGTGTCTCTGCATAGGTCATTTTCTGTGTTTCTACACAGGTCATGTTCTGTGTCTCTACACAGGTCATGTTTTGTGTCTCTGCACAGGTCATATTCTGTGTCTCGGCATAGGTCATTTTCTGTGTCTCTACACAGGTCATGTTCTGTGTCTCTGCACAGGTCATGTTCTGTGTCTCTGCATAGGTCATTTTCTGTGTCTCTACACAGGTCATGTTCTGTGTCTCTGCACAGGTCATGTTCTGTGTCTCTGCACAGGTCATGTTCTGTGTCTCTGCATAGTTCATTTTCTGTGTCTCTACACAGGTCATATTCTGTGTCTCTACACAGGTCATGTTCTGTGTCTCTACACACGTCATGACCTGTGTCTCTACACAGGTCATGTTCTGTGTCTCTGCACAGGTCATGTTCTGTGTCTCTGCACAGGTCATGTTCTGTGTCTCTGCATAGGTCATTTTCTGTGTCTCTACACAGGTCATATTCTGTGTCTCTACACAGGTCATGTTCTGTGTCTCTACTGAGGTCATGTTCTGTATCTCTAAACATATCATATTCTGTGACTCTACTGTTGTCATGTTCTGTGTCTCGGCACAGGTCATATTCTGTGTCTCTACACAGTTCAGGTTCTGTGTCTCTACACAGGTCATGTTCTGTGTCTCTGCACAGGTCATTTTCTGTGTCTCTACACAGGTCATGTTCTGTGTCTCTGCACAGGTCATATTCTGTGTCTCTACACAGGTCATGTTCTGTGTCTCTGCACTGGTCATATTCTGTGTTTCTACACAGGTCATGTTTTGTGTCTCTGCATAGGTCATGTTCTGTGTCTCTACACAAGTCATGTTTTGTGTCTCAGCACAGGTCATATTCTGTGTCTCTACACAGGTCATGTTCTGTGTCTCTGCACAGGTCATATTCTGTGACTCTACACAGGTCATTTTCTGTGTCTCTACACAGGTCATGTTCTGTGTCTCTACACAGGTCATGTTCTGTGTCTCTGCACAGGTCATTTTCTGTGTCTCTACACAGGTCATGTTCTGTGTCTCTACACAGGTCATGTTTTGTGTCTCTGCACAGGTCATATTCTGTGTCTCTACACAGGTCATGTTCTGTGTCTCTGCACAGGTCATATTCTGTGTTTCTACACAGGTCATATTCTGTGTCTCTACACAGGTCATGTTCTGTGTCTCTGCACAGGTCATATTCTGTGTTTCTACACAGGTCATGTTCTGTGTCTCTGCATAGGTCATTTTCTGTGTCTCTACACAGGTCATGTTCTGTGTCTCTACACAGGTCATGTTTTGTGTCTGTGCACAGGTCATATTCTGTGTCTCTACACAGGTCATGTTCTGTTTCTCTGCACAGGTCATATTCTGTGACTCTACACAGGTCATTTTTTGTGTCTCTACACAGGTCATATTCTGTGTCTCTACACAGGTCATTTTCTGTGTCTCTACACTGGTCTTGTTCTGTGACTCTTCTGAGGTCATGTTCTGTGTCTCTACACGGGTCATATTATGTCTCTACACAGGTCATGTTCTGTGTCTCTGCACAGGTCATATTCTGTGACTATACACAGGTCATGTTCTGTGTCTCTGCACAGGTCATATTCTGTGTCTCTGCATAGGTCATTTTCTGTGACTCTACACAGGTCATGTTCTGTGTCTCTGCACAGGTCATGTTCTGTGTCTCTACACAGGTCATGTTCTGTGTCTCTGCACAGGTCATGTTCTGTGTCTCTACACAGGTCATGTTTTGTGTCTCTGCACAGGTCATATTTTGTGTCTCTACACACGTAATGTTCTGTGTCTCTGCACAGGTCATATTCTGTGACTCTACACAGGTCATTTTCTGTGTCTCTACACAGGTCATGTTCTGTGTCTCTGCACAGGTCATGTTCTGTGTCTCTGCATAGGTCATTTTCTGTGTCTCTACACAGGTCATATTCTGTGTCTCTACACAGGTCATGTTCTGTGTCTCTATACAGGTCATGTTTTGTGTCTCTGCACAGGTCATATTTTGTGTCTCTACACACGTAATGTTCTGTGTCTCTGCACAGGTCATATTCTGTGACTCTACACAGGCCATTTTCTGTGTCTCTACACAGGTCATGTTCTGTGTCTCTGCACAGGTCATGTTCTGTGTCTCTGCATAGGTCATTTTCTGTGTTTCTACACAGGTCATGTTCTGTGTCTCTACACAGGTCATGTTTTGTGTCTCTGCACAGGTCATATTCTGTGTCTCGGCATAGGTCATTTTCTGTGTCTCTACACAGGTCATGTTCTGTGTCTCTGCACAGGTCATGTTCTGTGTCTCTGCATAGGTCATTTTCTGTGTCTCTACACAGGTCATGTTCTGTGTCTCTGCACAGGTCATGTTTTGTGTCTCTGCACAGGTCATGTTCTGTGTCTCTGCATAGGTCATTTTCTGTGTCTCTACACAGTTCATATTCTGTGTCTCTACACAGGTCATGTTCTGTGCCTCTACACACGTCATGTTTTGTGTCTCTACACACGTCATGTTCTGTGTCTCTGCACAGGTCATATTCTGTTACTCTACACAGGTCATTTTCTGTGTCTCTACACAGGTCATGTTCTGTGTCTCTGCACAGGTCATGTTCTGTGTCTCTGCACAGGTCATGTTCTGTGTCTCTGCATAGGTCATTTTCTGTGTCTCTACACAGGTCATATTCTGTGTCTCTACACAGGTCATGTTCTGTGTCTCTACTGAGGTCATGTTCTGTATCTCTAAACATATCATATTCTGTGACTCTACTGTTGTCATGTTCTGTGTCTCGGCACAGGTCATATTCTGTGTCTCTACACAGTTCATGTTCTGTGTCTCTACACAGGTCATGTTCTGTGTCTCTGCACAGGTCATTTTCTGTGTCTCTACACAGGTCATGTTCTGTGTCTCTGCACAGGTCATATTCTGTGTCTCTACACAGGTCATGTTCTGTGTCTCTGCACTGGTCATATTCTGTGTTTCTACACAGGTCATGTTTTGTGTCTCTGCATAGGTCATTTCCTGTGTCTCTACACAGGTCATGTTCTGTGTCTCTGCACAGGTCATATTCTGTGTCTCTTCACAGGTCATGTTCTGTGTCTATGTACAGGTCATATTCTGTGACTACACAGGTCATGTTCTGTGTCTCTGCACAGGTCATGTTCTGTGTCTCTGCATAGGTCATTTTCTGTGTCTCTACACAGGTCATGTTTTGTGTCTCTACACAGGTCATGTTTTGTGTCTCTGCACAGGTCATATTCTGTGTCTCTACACAGGTCATGTTCTGTGTCTCTGCACAGGTAATATTCTGTGACTCTACACAGGTCATTTTCTGTGTCTCTACACAGGTCATGTTCTGTGTCTCTGCACAGGTCATGTTTTGTGTCTCTGCATAGGTCATTTTCTGTGTCTACACAGGTCATGTTCTGTGTCTCTACACAAGTCATGTTTTGTGTCTCAGCACAGGTCATATTCTGTGTCTCTACACAGGTCATATTCTGTGTCTCTACACAGGTCATTTTCTGTGTCTCTACACTGGTCTTGTTCTGTGACTCTTCTGAGGTCATGTTCTGTGTCTCTACACGGGTCATATTATGTCTCTACACAGGTCATGTTCTGTGTCTCTGCACAGGTCATATTCTGTGACTATACACAGGTCATGTTCTGTGTCTCTGCACAGGTCATATTCTGTGTCTCTGCATAGGTCATTTTCTGTGACTCTACACAGGTCATGTTCTGTGTCTCTGCACAGGTCATGTTCTGTGTCTCTACACAGGTCATGTTCTGTGTCTCTGCACAGGTCATGTTCTGTGTCTCTACACAGGTCATGTTTTGTGTCTCTGCACAGGTCATATTCTGTGTCTCGGCATAGGTCATTTTCTGTGTCTCTACACAGGTCATGTTCTGTGTCTCTGCACAGGTCATGTTCTGTGTCTCTGCATAGGTCATTTTCTGTGTCTCTACACAGGTCATGTTCTGTGTCTCTGCACAGGTCATGTTTTGTGTCTCTGCACAGGTCATGTTCTGTGTCTCTGCATAGGTCATTTTCTGTGTCTCTACACAGGTCATATTCTGTGTCTCTACACAGGTCATGTTCTGTGTCTCTACACACGTCATGTTTTGTGTCTCTACACACGTCATGTTCTGTGTCTCTGCACAGGTCATATTCTGTTACTCTACACAGGTCATTTTCTGTGTCTCTACACAGGTCATGTTCTGTGTCTCTGTACAGGTCATGTTCTGTGTCTCTGCACAGGTCATGTTCTGTGTCTCTGCATAGGTCATTTTCTGTGTCTCTACACAGGTCATATTCTGTGTCTCTACACAGGTCATGTTCTGTGTCTCTACTGAGGTCATGTTCTGTATCTCTAAACATATCATATTCTGTGACTCTACTGTTGTCATGTTCTGTGTCTCGGCACAGGTCATATTCTGTGTCTCTACACAGTTCATGTTCTGTGTCTCTACACAGGTCATGTTCTGTGTCTCTGCACAGGTCATTTTCTGTGTCTCTACACAGGTCATGTTCTGTGTCTCTGCACAGGTCATATTCTGTGTCTCTACACAGGTCATGTTCTGTGTCTCTGCACTGGTCATATTCTGTGTTTCTACACAGGTCATGTTTTGTGTCTCTGCATAGGTCATTTCCTGTGTCTCTACACAGGTCATGTTCTGTGTCTCTGCACAGGTCATATTCTGTGTCTCTTCACAGGTCATGTTCTGTGTCTATGTACAGGTCATATTCTGTGACTACACAGGTCATGTTCTGTGTCTCTGCACAGGTCATGTTCTGTGTCTCTGCATAGGTCATTTTCTGTGTCTCTACACAGGTCATGTTTTGTGTCTCTACACAGGTCATGTTTTGTGTCTCTGCACAGGTCATATTCTGTGTCTCTACACAGGTCATGTTCTGTGTCTCTGCACAGGTAATATTCTGTGACTCTACACAGGTCATTTTCTGTGTCTCTACACAGGTCATGTTCTGTGTCTCTGCACAGGTCATGTTTTGTGTCTCTGCATAGGTCATTTTCTGTGTCTCTACACAGGTCATGTTCTGTGTCTCTACACAAGTCATGTTTTGTGTCTCAGCACAGGTCATATTCTGTGTCTCTACACAGGTCATATTCTGTGTCTCTACACAGGTCATTTTCTGTGTCTCTACACTGGTCTTGTTCTGTGACTCTTCTGAGGTCATGTTCTGTGTCTCTACACGGGTCATATTATGTCTCTACACAGGTCATGTTCTGTGTCTCTGCACAGGTCATATTCTGTGACTATACACAGGTCATGTTCTGTGTCTCTGCACAGGTCATATTCTGTGTCTCTGCATAGGTCATTTTCTGTGACTCTACACAGGTCATGTTCTGTGTCTCTGCACAGGTCATGTTCTGTGTCTCTACACAGGTCATGTTCTGTGTCTCTGCACAGGTCATGTTCTGTGTCTCTACACAGGTCATGTTTTGTGTCTCTGCACAGGTCATATTTTGTGTCTCTACACACGTAATGTTCTGTGTCTCTGCACAGGTCATATTCTGTGACTCTACACAGGTCATTTTCTGTGTCTCTACACAGGTCATGTTCTGTGTCTCTGCACAGGTCATGTTCTGTGTCTCTGCATAGGTCATTTTCTGTGTCTCTACACAGGTCATATTCTGTGTCTCTACACAGGTCATGTTCTGTGTCTCTATACAGGTCATGTTTTGTGTCTCTGCACAGGTCATATTTTGTGTCTCTACACACGTAATGTTCTGTGTCTCTGCACAGGTCATATTCTGTGACTCTACACAGGCCATTTTCTGTGTCTCTACACAGGTCATGTTCTGTGTCTCTGCACAGGACATGTTCTGTGTTTCTGCATAGGTCATTTTCTGTGTCTCTACACAGGTCATGTTCTGTGTCTCTACACAGGTCATGTTTTGTGTCTCTGCACAGGTCATACTCTGTGTCTCTACACAGGTCATGTTCTGTGTCTTTGCACAGGTCATATTCTGTGACTCTACACAGGTCATATTCTGTGTCTCTACACAGGTCATGTTCTGTGTCTCTGCACAGGTCATGTTCTGTGTCTCTGCATAGGTCATTTTCTGTGTTTCTACACAGGTCATGTTCTGTGTCTCTACACAGGTCATGTTTTGTGTCTCTGCACAGGTCATATTCTGTGTCTCGGCATAGGTCATTTTCTGTGTCTCTACACAGGTCATGTTCTGTGTCTCTGCACAGGTCATGTTCTGTGTCTCTGCATAGGTCATTTTCTGTGTCTCTACACAGGTCATGTTCTGTGTCTCTGCACAGGTCATGTTCTGTGTCTCTGCACAGGTCATGTTCTGTGTCTCTGCATAGTTCATTTTCTGTGTCTCTACACAGGTCATATTCTGTGTCTCTACACAGGTCATGTTCTGTGTCTCTACACACGTCATGTTTTGTGTCTCTACACACGTCATGTTCTGTGTCTCTGCACAGGTCATATTCTGTTACTCTACACAGGTCATTTTCTGTGTCTCTACACAGGTCATGTTCTGTGTCTCTGCACAGGTCATGTTCTGTGTCTCTGCACAGGTCATGTTCTGTGTCTCTGCATAGGTCATTTTCTGTGTCTCTACACAGGTCATATTCTGTGTCTCTACACAGGTCATGTTCTGTGTCTCTACTGAGGTCATGTTCTGTATCTCTAAACATATCATATTCTGTGACTCTACTGTTGTCATGTTCTGTGTCTCGGCACAGGTCATATTCTGTGTCTCTACACAGTTCATGTTCTGTGTCTCTACACAGGTCATGTTCTGTGTCTCTGCACAGGTCATTTTCTGTGTCTCTACACAGGTCATGTTCTGTGTCTCTGCACAGGTCATATTCTGTGTCTCTACACAGGTCATGTTCTGTGTCTCTGCACTGGTCATATTCTGTGTTTCTACACAGGTCATGTTTTGTGTCTCTGCATAGGTCATTTCCTGTGTCTCTACACAGGTCATGTTCTGTGTCTCTGCACAGGTCATATTCTGTGTCTCTTCACAGGTCATGTTCTGTGTCTATGTACAGGTCATATTCTGTGACTACACAGGTCATGTTCTGTGTCTCTGCACAGGTCATGTTCTGTGTCTCTGCATAGGTCATTTTCTGTGTCTCTACACAGGTCATGTTTTGTGTCTCTACACAGGTCATGTTTTGTGTCTCTGCACAGGTCATATTCTGTGTCTCTACACAGGTCATGTTCTGTGTCTCTGCACAGGTAATATTCTGTGACTCTACACAGGTCATTTTCTGTGTCTCTACACAGGTCATGTTCTGTGTCTCTGCACAGGTCATGTTTTGTGTCTCTGCATAGGTCATTTTCTGTGTCTCTACACAGGTCATGTTCTGTGTCTCTACACAAGTCATGTTTTGTGTCTCAGCACAGGTCATATTCTGTGTCTCTACACAGGTCATGTTCTGTGTCTCTGCACAGGTCATATTCTGTGACTCTACACAGGTCATTTTCTGTGTCTCTACACAGGTTATGTTCTGTGTCTCTGCACAGGTCATGTTCTGTGTCTCTGCATAGGTCATTTTCTGTGTCTCTACACAGGTGATGTTCTGTGTCTCTACACAGGTCATGTTTTGTGTCTCTGCACAGGTCATATTCTGTGTCTCTACACAGGTCATGTTCTGTGTCTCTGCACAGGTCATATTCTGTGTTTCTACACAGGTCATATTCTGTGTCTCTACACAGGTCATGTTCTGTGTCTCTGCACAGGTCATATTCTGTGTTTCTACACAGGTCATGTTCTGTGTCTCTGCATAGGTCATATTCTGTGTCTCTACACAGGTCATGTTCTGTGTCTCTACACAGGTCATGTTTTGTGTCTGTGCACAGGTCATATTCTGTGTCTCTACACAGGTCATGTTCTGTGTCTCTGCACAGGTCATATTCTGTGACTCTACACAGGTCTTTTTCTGTGTCTCTACACAGGTCATATTCTGTGTCTCTACACAGGTCTTGTTCTGTGACTCTTCTGAGGTCATGTTCTGTGTCTCTACACGGGTCATATTATGTCTCTACACAGGTCATGTTCTGTGTCTCTGCACAGGTCATATTCTGTGACTATACACAGGTCATGTTCTGTGTCTCTGCACAGGTCATATTCTGTGTCTCTGCATAGGTCATTTTCTGTGTCTCTACACAGGTCATGTTCTGTGTCTCTGCACAGGTCATGTTCTGTGTCTCTACACAGGTCATATTTTGTGTCTCTGCACAGGTCATATTTTGTGTCTCTACACACGTAATGTTCTGTGTCTCTGCACAGGTCATATTCTGTGACTCTACACAGGCCATTTTCTGTGTCTCTACACAGGTCATGTTCTGTGTCTCTGCACAGGTCATGTTCTGTGTCTCTGCATAGGTCATTTTCTGTGTCTCTACACAGGTCATATTCTGTGTCTCTACACAGGTCATGTTCTGTGTCTCTATACAGGTCATGTTTTGTGTCTCTGCACAGGTCATATTTTGTGTCTCTACACACGTAATGTTCTGTGTCTCTGCACAGGTCATATTCTGTGACTCTACACAAGCCATTTTCTGTGTCTCTACACAGGTCATGTTCTGTGTCTCTGCACAGGACATGTTCTGTGTCTCTGCATAGGTCATTTTCTGTGTCTCTACACAGGTCATGTTCTGTGTCTCTACACAGGTCATGTTCTGTGTCTCTACACAGGTCATGTTTTGTGTCTCTGCACAGGTCATACTCTGTGTCTCTACACAAGTCATGTTCTGTGTCTTTGCACAGGTCATATTCTGTGACTCTACACAGGTCATTTTCTGTGTCTCTCCACAGGTCATGTTCTGTGTCTCTGCACAAGTCATGTTCTGTGTCTCTGCATAGGTCATTTTCTGTGTTTCTACACAGGTCATGTTCTGTGTCTCTACACAGGTCATGTTTTGTGTCTCTGCACAGGTCATGTTCTGTGTCTCTACACAGGTCATGTTCTGTGTCTCTGCACAGGTCATATTCTGTGTCTCTGCACAGGTCATATTCTGTGACTCTACACAGGTCATGTTCTGTGTCTCTGCACAGGTCATATTCTGTGTCTCTACACGGGTCATATTATGTCTCTACACAGGTCATGTTCTGTGTCTCTGCACAGGTCATATTCTTTGACTCTACACAGGTCATGTTCTGTGTCTCTGCACAGGTCATATTCTGTGACTCTACACAGGTTATGTTCTGTGTCTCTGCACAGGTCATGTTCTGTGTCTCTGCATAGGTCATTTCCTGTGTCTCTACACAGGTCATGTTCTGTGTAGAGACACAGTTCTGTGTCTCTACACAGGTCATGTTTTGTGTCTCTACACACGTCATGTTCTGTGTCTCTGCACAGGTCATATTCTGTGACTCTACACAGGTCATTTTCTGTGTCTCTACACAGGTCATGTCTGTGTCTCTGCACAGGTCATGTTCTGTGTCTCTGCACAGGTCATGTTCTGTGTCTCTGCATAGGTCATTTTCTGTGTCTCTACACAGGTCATATTCTGTGTCTCTACACAGGTCATGTTCTGTATCTCTACTGAGGTCATGTTCTGTATCTCTAAACATATCATATTCTGTGACTCTACTGTTATCATGTTCTGTGTCTCGGCACAGGTCATATTCTGTGTCTCTACACATATCATGTTCTGTGTCTCTACACAGGTCATGTTCTGTGTCTCTGCACAGGTCATTTTCTGTGTCTCTACACAGGTCATGTTCTGTGTCTCTGCACAGGTCATATTCTGTGTCTCTACACAGGTCATGTTCTGTGTCTCTGCACAGGTCATATTCTGTGACTCTACACAGGTCATTTTCTGTGTCTCTACGCAGGTCATGTTCTGTGTCTCTGCACAGGTCATGTTCTGTGTCTCTGCATAGGTTATTTTCTGTGTCTCTACACAGGTCATATTCCGTGTCTCTACACAGGTCATGTTCTGTGTCTCTATACAGGTCATGTTTTGTGTCTCTGCACAGGTCATATTTTGTGTCTCTACACACGTAATGTTCTGTGTCTCTGCACAGGTCATATTCTGTGACTCTACACAGGCCATTTTCTGTGTCTCTACACAGGTCATGTTCTGTGTCTCTGCACAGGACATGTTCTGTGTCTCTGCATAGGTCATTTTCTGTGTCTCTACACAGGTCATGTTCTGTGTCTCTACACAGGTCATGTTTTGTGTCTCTGCACAGGTCATACTCTGTGTCTCTACACAGGTCATGTTCTGTGTCTTTGCACAGGTCATATTCTGTGACTCTACACAGGTCATTTTCTGTGTCTCTACACAGGTCATGTTCTGTGTCTCTGCACAGGTCATGTTCTGTGTCTCTGCATAGGTCATTTTCTGTGTTTCTACACAGGTTATGTTCTGTGTCTCTACACAGGTCAAGTTTTGTGTCTCTGCACAGGTCATATTCTGTGTCTCTACACAGGTCATTTTCTGTGTCTCTGCACAGGTCATATTCTGTGTCTCTACACAGGTCATGTTCTGTGTCTCTACACAGGTCATGTTTTGTGTCTCTGCACAGGTCATATTCTGTGTCTCTACACAGGTCATGTTCTGTCTCTCTGAACAGGTCATATTCTGTGACTCTACACAGGTCATTTTCTGTGTCTCTACACAGGTCATATTCTGTGTCTCTACACAGGTCATGTTCTGTGTCTACACAGGTCTTGTTCTGTGACTCTTCTGAGGTCATGTTCTGTGTCTCTACACGGGTCATATTATGTCTCTACACAGGTCATGTTCTGTGTCTCTGCACAGGTCATATTCTGTGACTCTACACAGGTCATGTTCTGTGTCTCTGCACAGGTCATATTCTGTGACTCTACACAGGTCATGTTCTGTGTCTCTTCACAGGTCATATTCTGTGTCTCGGCATAGGTCATTTTCTGTGTCTCTACACAGGTCATGTTCTGTGTCTCTGCACAGGTCATGTTCTGTGTCTCTGCATAGGTCATTTTCTGTGTCTCTACACAGGTCATGTTCTGCGTAGAGACACAGTTCTGTGTCTCTACACAGGTCATGTTCTGTGTCTCTACACAGGTCATGTTTTGTGTCTCTGCACAGGTCATACTCTGTGTCTCTACACAGGTCATGTTCTGTGTCTTTGCACAGGTCATATTCTGTGACTCTACACAGGTCATTTTCTGTGTCTCTACACAGGTCATGTTCTGTGTCTCTGCACAGGTCATGTTCTGTGTCTCTGCACAGGTCATGTTCTGTGTCTCTGCTTAGGTCATTTTCTGTGTCTCTACACAGGTCATATTCTGTGTCTCTACACAGGTCATGTTCTGTATCTCTACTGAGGTCATGTTCTGTATCTCTAAACATATCATATTCTGTGACTCTACTGTTGTCATGTTCTGTGTCTCGGCACAGGTCATATTCTGTGTCTCTACACAGTTCATGTTCTGTGTCTCTACACAGGTCATGTTCTGTGTCTCTGCACAGGTCATTTTCTGTGTCCCTGCACAGGTCATGTTCTGTGTCTCTGCACAGGTCATATTCTGTGTCTCTACACAGGTCATGTTCTGTGTCTCTGCACTGGTCATATTCTGTGTTTCTACACAGGTCATGTTCTGTGTCTCTGCATAGGTCATTTCCTGTGTCTCTACACAGGTCATGTTCTGTGTCTCTGCACAGGTCATATTCTGTGTCTCTACACAGGTCATGTTCTGTGTCTCTGCACAAGTCATATTCTGTGACTACACAGGTCATGTTCTGTGTCTCTGCACAGGTCATGTTCTGTGTCTCTGCATAGGTCATTTTCTGTGTCTCTACACAGGTCATGTTCTGTGTCTCTACACAGGTCATGTTTTGTGTCTCTGCACAGGTCATATTCTGTGTCTCTACACAGGTCATGTTCTGTGTCTCTGCACAGGTAATATTCTGTGACTCTACACAGGTCATTTTCTGTGTTTCTACACAGGTCATGTTCTGTGTCTCTGCACTGGTCATGTTTTGTGTCTCTGCATAGGTCATTTTCTGTGTCTCTACACAGGTCATGTTCTGTGTCTCTACACAAGTCATGTTTTGTGTCTCAGCACAGGTCATATTCTGTGTCTCTACACAGGTCATGTTCTGTGTCTCTGCACAGGTCATATTCTGTGACTCTACACAGGTCATTTTCTGTGTCTCTACACAGGTCATGTTCTGTGTCTCTACACAGGTCATGTTCTGTGTCTCTGCACAGGTCATTTTCTGTGTCTCTACACAGGTCATGTTCGGTGTCTCTACACAGGTCATGTTTTGTGTCTCTGCACAGGTCATATTCTGTGTCTCTACACAGGTCATGTTCTGTGTCTCTGCACAGGTCATATTCTGTGTTTCTACACAGGTCATATTCTGTGTCTCTACACAGGTAATGTTCTGTGTCTCTGCACAGGTCATGTTCTGTGTTTCTACACAGGTCATGTTCTGTGTCTCTGCATAGGTCATTTTCTGTGTCTCTACACAGGTCATGTTCTGTGTCTCTACACAGGTCATGTTTTGTGTCTGTGCACAGATCATATTCTGTGTCTCTACACAGGTCATGTTCTGTGTCTCTGCACAGGTCATATTCTGTGACTCTACACAGGTCATTTTCTGTGTCTCTACACAGGTCATATTCTGTGTCTCTACACAGGTCATTTTCTGTGTCTCTACACTGGTCTTGTTCTGTGACTCTTCTGAGGTCATGTTCTGTGTCTCTACACGGGTCATATTATGTCTCTACACAGGTCATGTTCTGTGTCTCTGCACAGGTCATATTCTGTGACTATACACAGGTCATGTTCTGTGTCTCTGCACAGGTCATATTCTGTGTCTCTGCATAGGTCATTTTCTGTGTCTCTACACAGGTCATGTTCTGTGTCTCTGCACAGGTCATGTTCTGTGTCTCTACACAGGTCATGTTCTGTGTCTCTGCACAGGTCATGTTCTGTGTCTCTACACAGGTCATGTTTTGTGTCTCTGCACAGGTCATATTTTGTGTCTCTACACACGTAAAGTTCTGTGTCTCTGCACAGGTCATATTCTGTGACTCTACACAGGCCATTTTCTGTGTCTCTACACAGGTCATGTTCTGTGTCTCTGCACAGGTCATGTTCTGTGTCTCTGCATAGGTCATTTTCTGTGTCTCTACACAGGTCATATTCTGTGTCTCTACACAGGTCATGTGCTGTGTCTCTATACAGGTCATGTTTTGTGTCTCTGCACAGGTCATATTCTGTGACTATACACAGGTCATGTTCTGTGTCTCTGCACAGGTCATATTCTGTGTCTCTGCATAGGTCATTTTCTGTGTCTCTACACAGGTCATGTTCTGTGTCTCTGCACAGGTCATGTTCTGTGTCTCTACACAGGTCATGTTCTGTGTCTCTGCACAGGTCATGTTCTGTGTCTCTACACAGGTCATGTTTTGTGTCTCTGCACAGGTCATATTTTGTGTCTCTACACACGTAATGTTCTGTGTCTCTGCACAGGTCATATTCTGTGACTCTACACAGGCCATTTTCTGTGTCTCTACACAGGTCATGTTCTGTGTCTCTGCACAGGACATGTTCTGTGTTTCTGCATAGGTCATTTTCTGTGTCTCTACACAGGTCATGTTCTGTGTCTCTACACAGGTCATGTTTTGTGTCTCTGCACAGGTCATACTCTGTGTCTCTACACAGGTCATGTTCTGTGTCTTTGCACAGGTCATATTCTGTGACTCTACACAGGTCATATTCTGTGTCTCTACACAGGTCATGTTCTGTGTCTCTGCACAGGTCATGTTCTGTGTCTCTGCATAGGTCATTTTCTGTGTTTCTACACAGGTCATGTTCTGTGTCTCTACACAGGTCATGTTTTGTGTCTCTGCACAGATCATGTTCTGTGTCTCTGCATAGGTCATTTTCTGTGTCTCTACACAGGTCATATTCTGTGTCTCTACACAGGTCATGTTCTGTGTCTCTATACAGGTCATGTTTTGTGTCTCTGCACAGGTCATATTTTGTGTCTCTACACACGTAATGTTCTGTGTCTCTGCACAGGTCATATTCTGTGACTCTACACAGGCCATTTTCTGTGTCTCTACACAGGTCATGTTCTGTGTCTCTGCACAGGACATGTTCTGTGTTTCTGCATAGGTCATTTTCTGTGTCTCTACACAGGTCATGTTCTGTGTCTCTACACAGGTCATGTTTTGTGTCTCTGCACAGGTCATACTCTGTGTCTCTACACAGGTCATGTTCTGTGTCTTTGCACAGGTCATATTCTGTGACTCTACACAGGTCATATTCTGTGTCTCTACACAGGTCATGTTCTGTGTCTCTGCACAGGTCATGTTCTGTGTCTCTGCATAGGTCATTTTCTGTGTCTCTACACAGGTCATGTTCTGTGTAGAGACACAGTTCTGTGTCTCTACACAGGTCATGTTTTGTGTCTCTACACACGTCATGTTCTGTGTCTCTGCACAGGTCATGTTCTGTGTCTCTGCATAGGTCATTTTCTGTGTCTCTACACAGGTCATATTCTGTGTCTCTACACAGGTCATGTTCTGTGTCTCTACTGAGGTCATGTTCTGTATCTCTAAACATATCATATTCTGTGACTCTACTGTTGTCATGTTCTGTGTCTCGGCACAGGTCATATTCTGTGTCTCTACACAGTTCATGTTCTGTGTCTCTACACAGGTCATGTTCTGTGTCTCTGCACAGGTCATTTTCTGTGTCTCTACACAGGTCATGTTCTGTGTCTCTGCACAGGTCATATTCTGTGTCTCTACACAGGTCATGTTCTGTGTCTCTGCACTGGTCATATTCTGTGTTTCTACACAGGTCATGTTTTGTGTCTCTGCATAGGTCATTTCCTGTGTCTCTACACAGGTCATGTTCTGTGTCTCTGCACAGGTCATATTCTGTGTCTCTACACAGGTCATGTTCTGTGTCTCTGTACAGGTCATATTCTGTGACTACACAGGTCATGTTCTGTGTCTCTGCACAGGTCATGTTCTGTGTCTCTGCATAGGTCATTTTCTGTGTCTCTACACAGGTCATGTTTTGTGTCTCTACACAGGTCATGTTTTGTGTCTCTGCACAGGTCATATTCTGTGTCTCTACACAGGTCATGTTCTGTGTCTCTGCACAGGTAATATTCTGTGACTCTACACAGGTCATTTTCTGTGTCTCTACACAGGTCATGTTCTGTGTCTCTGCACAGGTCATGTTTTGTGTCTCTGCATAGGTCATTTTCTGTGTCTCTACACAGGTCATGTTCTGTGTCTCTACACAAGTCATGTTTTGTGTCTCAGCACAGGTCATATTCTGTGTCTCTACACAGGTCATGTTCTGTGTCTCTGCACAGGTCATATTCTGTGACTCTACACAGGTCATTTTCTGTGTCTCTACACAGGTTATGTTCTGTGTCTCTGCACAGGTCATGTTCTGTGTCTCTGCATAGGTCATTTTCTGTGTCTCTACACAGGTCATGTTCTGTGTCTCTACACAGGTCATGTTTTGTGTCTCTGCACAGGTCATATTCTGTGTCTCTACACAGGTCATGTTCTGTGTCTCTGCACAGGTCATATTCTGTGTTTCTACACAGGTCATATTCTGTGTCTCTACACAGGTCATGTTCTGTGTCTCTGCACAGGTCATATTCTGTGTTTCTACACAGGTCATGTTCTGTGTCTCTGCATAGGTCATTTTCTGTGTCTCTACACAGGTCATGTTCTGTGTCTCTACACAGGTAATGTTTTGTGTCTGTGCACAGGTCATATTCTGTGTCTCTACACAGGTCATGTTCTGTGTCTCTGCACAGGTCATATTCTGTGACTCTACACAGGTCTTTTTCTGTGTCTCTACACAGGTCATATTCTGTGTCTCTACACAGGTCTTGTTCTGTGACTCTTCTGAGGTCATGTTCTGTGTCTCTACACGGGTCATATTATGTCTCTACACAGGTCATGTTCTGTGTCTCTGCACAGGTCATATTCTGTGACTATACACAGGTCATGTTCTGTGTCTCTGCACAGGTCATATTCTGTGTCTCTGCATAGGTCATTTTCTGTGTCTCTACACAGGTCATGTTCTGTGTCTCTGCACAGGTCATGTTCTGTGTCTCTACACAGGTCATGTTCTGTGTCTCTGCACAGGTCATGTTCTGTGTCTCTACACAGGTCATATTTTGTGTCTCTGCACAGGTCATATTTTGTGTCTCTACACACGTAATGTTCTGTGTCTCTGCACAGGTCATATTCTGTGACTCTACACAGGCCATTTTCTGTGTCTCTACACAGGTCATGTTCTGTGTCTCTGCACAGGTCATGTTCTGTGTCTCTGCATTGGTCATTTTCTGTGTCTCTACACAGGTCATATTCTGTGTCTCTACACAGGTCATGTTCTGTGTCTCTATACAGGTCATGTTTTGTGTCTCTGCACAGGTCATATTTTGTGTCTCTACACACGTAATGTTCTGTGTCTCTGCACAGGTCATATTCTGTGACTCTACACAAGCCATTTTCTGTGTCTCTACACAGGTCATGTTCTGTGTCTCTGCACAGGACATATTCTGTGACTCTACACAGGTCATGTTCTGTGTCTCTGCACAGGTCATATTCTGTGTTTCTACACAGGTCATGTTCTATGTCTCTGCATAGGTCATGTTTTGTGTCTCTGCACAGGTCATATTCTGTGTCTCTACACTGGTCATGTTCTGTGTCTCTGCACAGGTCATATTCTGTGACTCTACACAGGTCATTTTCTGTGTCTCTACACAGGTCATACTCTGTGTCTCTACACAGGTCATGTTCTGTGTCTCTACACAGGTCTTGCTCTGTGACTCTTCTGAGGTCATGTTCTGTGTCTTTACACGGGTCATACTATGTCTCTACACAGGTCATATTCTGTGTCTGTGCACAGGTCATATTCTGTGACTCTACACAGGTCATGTTCTGTGTCTCTATACAGGTCATGTTTTGTGTCTCTGCACAGGTCATATTTTGTGTCTCTACACACGTAATGTTCTGTGTCTCTGCACAGGTCATATTCTGTGACTCTACACAAGCCATTTTCTGTGTCTCTACACAGGTCATGTTCTGTGTCTCTGCACAGGACATGTTCTGTGTCTCTGCATAGGTCATTTTCTGTGTCTCTACACAGGTCATGTTCTGTGTCTCTACACAGGTCATGTTTTGTGTCTCTGCACAGGTCATACTCTGTGTCTCTACACAGGTCATGTTCTGTGTCTCTGCACAGGTCATATTCTGTGACTATACACAGGTCATGTTCTGTGTCTCTGCACAGGTCATATTCTGTGTCTCTGCATAGGTCATTTTCTGTGTCTCTACACAGGTCATGTTCTGTGTCTCTGCACAGGTCATGTTCTGTGTCTCTACACAGGTCATGTTCTGTGTCTCTGCACAGGTCATGTTCTGTGTCTCTACACAGGTCATATTTTGTGTCTCTGCACAGGTCATATTTTGTGTCTCTACACACGTAATGTTCTGTGTCTCTGCACAGGTCATATTCTGTGACTCTACACAGGCCATTTTCTGTGTCTCTACACAGGTCATGTTCTGTGTCTCTGCACAGGTCATGTTCTGTGTCTCTGCATTGGTCATTTTCTGTGTCTCTACACAGGTCATATTCTGTGTCTCTACACAGGTCATGTTCTGTGTCTCTATACAGGTCATGTTTTGTGTCTCTGCACAGGTCATATTTTGTGTCTCTACACACGTAATGTTCTGTGTCTCTGCACAGGTCATATTCTGTGACTCTACACAAGCCATTTTCTGTGTCTCTACACAGGTCATGTTCTGTGTCTCTGCACAGGACATATTCTGTGACTTTACACAGGTCATGTTCTGTGTCTCTGCACAGGTCATATTCTGTGTTTCTACACAGGTCATGTTCTGTGTCTCTGCATAGGTCATGTTTTGTGTCTCTGCACAGGTCATATTCTGTGTCTCTACACTGGTCATGTTCTGTGTCTCTGCACAGGTCATATTCTGTGACTCTACACAGGTCATTTTCTGTGTCTCTACACAGGTCATACTCTGTGTCTCTACACAGGTCATGTTCTGTGTCTCTACACAGGTCTTGCTCTGTGACTCTTCAGAGGTCATGTTCTGTGTCTTTACACGGGTCATACTATGTCTCTACACAGGTCATGTTCTGTGTCTCTGCACAGGTCATATTCTGTGACTCTACACAGGTCATGTTCTGTGTCTCTATACAGGTCATGTTTTGTGTCTCTGCACAGGTCATATTTTGTGTCTCTACACACGTAATGTTCTGTGTCTCTGCACAGGTCATATTCTGTGACTCTACACAAGCCATTTTCTGTGTCTCTACACAGGTCATGTTCTGTGTCTCTGCACAGGACATGTTCTGTGTCTCTGCATAGGTCATTTTCTGTGTCTCTACACAGGTCATGTTCTGTGTCTCTACACAGGTCATGTTTTGTGTCTCTGCACAGGTCATACTCTGTGTCTCTACACAGGTCATGTTCTGTGTCTTTGCACAGGTCATATTCTGTGACTCTACACAGGTCATTTTCTGTGTCTCTACACAGGTCATGTTCTGTGTCTCTGCACAAGTCATGTTCTGTGTCTCTGCATAGGTCATTTTCTGTGTTTCTACACAGGTCATGTTCTGTGTCTCTACACAGGTCATGTTTTGTCTCTGCACAGGTCATATTCTGTGTCTCTACACAGGTCATGTTCTGTGTCTCTGCACAAGTCATATTCTGTGTCTCTACACAGGTCATGTTCTGTGTCTCTACACAGGTCATGTTTTGTGTCTCTGCACAGGTCATATTCTGTGTCTCTACACAGGTCATGTTCTGTGTCTCTGAACAGGTCATATTCTGTGACTCTACACAGGTCATTTTCTGTGTCTCTACCCAGGTCATATTCTGTGTCTCTACACAGGTCATGTTCTGTGTCTACACAGGTCTTGTTCTGTGACTCTTCTGAGGTCATGTTCTGTGTCTCTACACGGGTCATATTATGTCTCTACACAGGTCATGTTCTGTGTCTCTGCACAGGTCATATTCTGTGACTCTACACAGGTCATGTTCTGTGTCTCTGCACAGGTCATATTCTATGACTCTACACAGGTCATGTTCTGTGTCTCTGCACAGGTCATATTCTGTGTCTCGGCATAGGTCATTTTCTGTGTCTCTACACAGGTCACGTTCTGTGTCTCTGCACAGGTCATGTTCTGTGTCTCTGCATAGGTCATTTTCTGTGTCTCTACACAGGTCATGTTCTGTGTCTCTGCACAGGTCATGTTCTGTGTCTCTGCACAGTTCATGTTCTGTGTCTCTGCACAGGTCATGTTCTGTATCTCTACTGAGGTCATGTTCTGTATCTCTAAACATATCATATTCTGTGACTCTACTGTTGTCATGTTCTGTGTCTCGGCACAGGTCATATTCTGTGTCTCTACACATTTCATGTTCTGTGTCTCTACACAGGTCATGTTCTGTGTCTCTGCACAGGTCATTTTCTGTGTCTCTACACAGGTCATGTTCTGTGTCTCTGCACAGGTCATATTCTGTGTCTCTACACAGGTCATGTTCTGTGTCTCTGCACTGGTCATATTCTGTGTTTCTACACAGGTCATGTTCTGTGTCTCTGCATAGGTCATTTCCTGTGTCTCTACACAGGTCATGTTCTGTGTCTCTGCACAGGTCATATTCTGTGTCTCTACACAGGTCATGTTCTGTGTCTCTGCACAGGTCATATTCTGTGACTCTACACAGGTCATGTTCTGTGTCTCTGCACAGGTCATGTTCTGTGTCTCTGCATAGGTCATTTTCTGTGTCTCTACACAGGTCATGTTCTGTGTCTCTACACAGGTCATGTTTTGTGTCTCTGCACAGGTCATATTCTGTGTCTCTACACAGGTCATGTTCTGTGTCTCTGCACAGGTAATATTCTGTGACTCTACACAGGTCCTTTTCTGTGTCTCTACACAGGTCATGTTCTGTGTCTCTGCACAGGTCATGTTTTGTGTCTCTGCATAGGTCATTTTCTGTGTCTCTACACAGGTCATGTTCTGTGTCTCTACACAAGTCATGTTTTGTGTCTCTGCACAGGTCATATTCTGTGTCTCTACACAGGTCATGTTCTGTGTCTCTGCACAGGTCATATTCTGTGACTCTACACAGGTCATATTCTGTGTCTCTACACAGGTCATGTTCTGTGTCTCTGCACAGGTCATGTTCTGTGTCTCTGCATAGGTCATTTTCTGTGTCTCTACACAGGTCATGTTCTGTGTCTCTACACAGGTCATGATTTGTGTCTCTGCACAGGTCATATTCTGTCTCTACATAGGTCATGTTCTGTGTCTCTGCACAGGTCATATTCTGTGTTTCTACACAGGTCATATTCTGTGTCTCTACACAGGTGATGTTCTGTGTCTCTGCACAGGTCATATTCTGTGTTTCTACACAGGTCATGTTCTGTGTCTCTGCATAGGTCATTTTCTGTGTCTCTACACAGGTCATGTTCTGTGTCTCTACACAGGTCATGTTTTGTGTCTGTGCATAGGTCATATTCTGTGTCTCAACACAGGTCATGTTCTGTGTCTCTGCACAGGTCATATTCTGTGACTCTACACAGGTCATTTTCTGAGTCTCTACACAGGTCATATTCTGTGTCTCTACACAGGTCATGTTCTGTGTCTCTACACAGGTCTTGTTCTGTGACTCTTCTGAGGTCATGTTCTGTGTCTCTACACGGGTCATATTATGTCTCTACACAGGTCATGTTCTGTGTCTCTGCACAGGTCATAATATGTGACTCTACACAGGTCATGTTCTGTGTCTCTGCACAGGTCATATTCTGTGTCTCAGCATAGGTCATTTTCTGTGTCTCTACACAGGTCATGTTCTGTGTCTCTGCACAGGTCATGTTCTGTGTCTCTACACAGGTCATGTTCTGTGTCTCTATACAGGTCATGTTTTGTGTCTCTGCACAGGTCATATTTTGTGTCTCTACACAAGCCATTTTCTGTGTCTCTACACAGGTCAGGTTCTGTGTCTCTGCACAGGTCATATTCTGTGACTCTACACAAGCCATTTTCTGTGTCTCTACACAGGTCATGTTCTGTGTCTCTGCACAGGACATATTCTGTGACTCTACACAGGTCATGTTCTGTGTCTCTGCACAGGTCATATTCTGTGTTTCTTCACAGGTCATGTTCTGTGTCTCTGCATAGGTCATGTTCTGTGTCTCTGCACAGGTCATGTTTTGTGTCTCTGCATAGGTCATTTTCTGTGTCTCTACACAGGTCATGTTCTGTGTCTCTACACAAGTCATGTTTTGTGTCTCAGCACAGGTCATATTCTGTGTCTCTACACAGGTCATGTTCTGTGTCTCTGCACAGGTCATATTCTGTGACTCTACACAGGTCATTTTCTGTGTCTCTACACAGGTTATGTTCTGTGTCTCTGCACAGGTCATGTTCTGTGTCTCTGCATAGGTCATTTTCTGTGTCTCTACACAGGTCATGTTCTGTGTCTCTACACAGGTCATGTTTTGTGTCTCTGCACAGGTCATATTCTGTGTCTCTACACAGGTCATGTTCTGTGTCTCTGCACAGGTCATATTCTGTGTTTCTACACAGGTCATATTCTGTGTCTCTACACAGGTCATGTTCTGTGTCTCTGCACAGGTCATATTCTGTGTTTCTACACAGGTCATGTTCTGTGTCTCTGCATAGGTCATTTTCTGTGTCTCTACACAGGTCATGTTCTGTGTCTCTACACAGGTAATGTTTTGTGTCTGTGCACAGGTCATATTCTGTGTCTCTACACAGGTCATGTTCTGTGTCTCTGCACAGGTCATATTCTGTGACTCTACACAGGTCTTTTTCTGTGTCTCTACACAGGTCATATTCTGTGTCTCTACACAGGTCTTGTTCTGTGACTCTTCTGAGGTCATGTTCTGTGTCTCTACACGGGTCATATTATGTCTCTACACAGGTCATGTTCTGTGTCTCTGCACAGGTCATATTCTGTGACTATACACAGGTCATGTTCTGTGTCTCTGCACAGGTCATATTCTGTGTCTCTGCATAGGTCATTTTCTGTGTCTCTACACAGGTCATGTTCTGTGTCTCTGCACAGGTCATGTTCTGTGTCTCTACACAGGTCATGTTCTGTGTCTCTGCACAGGTCATGTTCTGTGTCTCTACACAGGTCATATTTTGTGTCTCTGCACAGGTCATATTTTGTGTCTCTACACACGTAATGTTCTGTGTCTCTGCACAGGTCATATTCTGTGACTCTACACAGGCCATTTTCTGTGTCTCTACACAGGTCATGTTCTGTGTCTCTGCACAGGTCATGTTCTGTGTCTCTGCATTGGTCATTTTCTGTGTCTCTACACAGGTCATATTCTGTGTCTCTACACAGGTCATGTTCTGTGTCTCTATACAGGTCATGTTTTGTGTCTCTGCACAGGTCATATTTTGTGTCTCTACACACGTAATGTTCTGTGTCTCTGCACAGGTCATATTCTGTGACTCTACACAAGCCATTTTCTGTGTCTCTACACAGGTCATGTTCTGTGTCTCTGCACAGGACATATTCTGTGACTCTACACAGGTCATGTTCTGTGTCTCTGCACAGGTCATATTCTGTGTTTCTACACAGGTCATGTTCTATGTCTCTGCATAGGTCATGTTTTGTGTCTCTGCACAGGTCATATTCTGTGTCTCTACACTGGTCATGTTCTGTGTCTCTGCACAGGTCATATTCTGTGACTCTACACAGGTCATTTTCTGTGTCTCTACACAGGTCATACTCTGTGTCTCTACACAGGTCATGTTCTGTGTCTCTACACAGGTCTTGCTCTGTGACTCTTCTGAGGTCATGTTCTGTGTCTTTACACGGGTCATACTATGTCTCTACACAGGTCATATTCTGTGTCTGTGCACAGGTCATATTCTGTGACTCTACACAGGTCATGTTCTGTGTCTCTATACAGGTCATGTTTTGTGTCTCTGCACAGGTCATATTTTGTGTCTCTACACACGTAATGTTCTGTGTCTCTGCACAGGTCATATTCTGTGACTCTACACAAGCCATTTTCTGTGTCTCTACACAGGTCATGTTCTGTGTCTCTGCACAGGACATGTTCTGTGTCTCTGCATAGGTCATTTTCTGTGTCTCTACACAGGTCATGTTCTGTGTCTCTACACAGGTCATGTTTTGTGTCTCTGCACAGGTCATACTCTGTGTCTCTACACAGGTCATGTTCTGTGTCTCTGCACAGGTCATATTCTGTGACTATACACAGGTCATGTTCTGTGTCTCTGCACAGGTCATATTCTGTGTCTCTGCATAGGTCATTTTCTGTGTCTCTACACAGGTCATGTTCTGTGTCTCTGCACAGGTCATGTTCTGTGTCTCTACACAGGTCATGTTCTGTGTCTCTGCACAGGTCATGTTCTGTGTCTCTACACAGGTCATATTTTGTGTCTCTGCACAGGTCATATTTTGTGTCTCTACACACGTAATGTTCTGTGTCTCTGCACAGGTCATATTCTGTGACTCTACACAGGCCATTTTCTGTGTCTCTACACAGGTCATGTTCTGTGTCTCTGCACAGGTCATGTTCTGTGTCTCTGCATTGGTCATTTTCTGTGTCTCTACACAGGTCATATTCTGTGTCTCTACACAGGTCATGTTCTGTGTCTCTATACAGGTCATGTTTTGTGTCTCTGCACAGGTCATATTTTGTGTCTCTACACACGTAATGTTCTGTGTCTCTGCACAGGTCATATTCTGTGACTCTACACAAGCCATTTTCTGTGTCTCTACACAGGTCATGTTCTGTGTCTCTGCACAGGACATATTCTGTGACTTTACACAGGTCATGTTCTGTGTCTCTGCACAGGTCATATTCTGTGTTTCTACACAGGTCATGTTCTGTGTCTCTGCATAGGTCATGTTTTGTGTCTCTGCACAGGTCATATTCTGTGTCTCTACACTGGTCATGTTCTGTGTCTCTGCACAGGTCATATTCTGTGACTCTACACAGGTCATTTTCTGTGTCTCTACACAGGTCATACTCTGTGTCTCTACACAGGTCATGTTCTGTGTCTCTACACAGGTCTTGCTCTGTGACTCTTCAGAGGTCATGTTCTGTGTCTTTACACGGGTCATACTATGTCTCTACACAGGTCATGTTCTGTGTCTCTGCACAGGTCATATTCTGTGACTCTACACAGGTCATGTTCTGTGTCTCTATACAGGTCATGTTTTGTGTCTCTGCACAGGTCATATTTTGTGTCTCTACACACGTAATGTTCTGTGTCTCTGCACAGGTCATATTCTGTGACTCTACACAAGCCATTTTCTGTGTCTCTACACAGGTCATGTTCTGTGTCTCTGCACAGGACATGTTCTGTGTCTCTGCATAGGTCATTTTCTGTGTCTCTACACAGGTCATGTTCTGTGTCTCTACACAGGTCATGTTTTGTGTCTCTGCACAGGTCATACTCTGTGTCTCTACACAGGTCATGTTCTGTGTCTTTGCACAGGTCATATTCTGTGACTCTACACAGGTCATTTTCTGTGTCTCTACACAGGTCATGTTCTGTGTCTCTGCACAAGTCATGTTCTGTGTCTCTGCATAGGTCATTTTCTGTGTTTCTACACAGGTCATGTTCTGTGTCTCTACACAGGTCATGTTTTGTCTCTGCACAGGTCATATTCTGTGTCTCTACACAGGTCATGTTCTGTGTCTCTGCACAAGTCATATTCTGTGTCTCTACACAGGTCATGTTCTGTGTCTCTACACAGGTCATGTTTTGTGTCTCTGCACAGGTCATATTCTGTGTCTCTACACAGGTCATGTTCTGTGTCTCTGAACAGGTCATATTCTGTGACTCTACACAGGTCATTTTCTGTGTCTCTACCCAGGTCATATTCTGTGTCTCTACACAGGTCATGTTCTGTGTCTACACAGGTCTTGTTCTGTGACTCTTCTGAGGTCATGTTCTGTGTCTCTACACGGGTCATATTATGTCTCTACACAGGTCATGTTCTGTGTCTCTGCACAGGTCATATTCTGTGACTCTACACAGGTCATGTTCTGTGTCTCTGCACAGGTCATATTCTATGACTCTACACAGGTCATGTTCTGTGTCTCTGCACAGGTCATATTCTGTGTCTCGGCATAGGTCATTTTCTGTGTCTCTACACAGGTCACGTTCTGTGTCTCTGCACAGGTCATGTTCTGTGTCTCTGCATAGGTCATTTTCTGTGTCTCTACACAGGTCATGTTCTGTGTCTCTGCACAGGTCATGTTCTGTGTCTCTGCACAGTTCATGTTCTGTGTCTCTGCACAGGTCATGTTCTGTATCTCTACTGAGGTCATGTTCTGTATCTCTAAACATATCATATTCTGTGACTCTACTGTTGTCATGTTCTGTGTCTCGGCACAGGTCATATTCTGTGTCTCTACACATTTCATGTTCTGTGTCTCTACACAGGTCATGTTCTGTGTCTCTGCACAGGTCATTTTCTGTGTCTCTACACAGGTCATGTTCTGTGTCTCTGCACAGGTCATATTCTGTGTCTCTACACAGGTCATGTTCTGTGTCTCTGCACTGGTCATATTCTGTGTTTCTACACAGGTCATGTTCTGTGTCTCTGCATAGGTCATTTCCTGTGTCTCTACACAGGTCATGTTCTGTGTCTCTGCACAGGTCATATTCTGTGTCTCTACACAGGTCATGTTCTGTGTCTCTGCACAGGTCATATTCTGTGACTCTACACAGGTCATGTTCTGTGTCTCTGCACAGGTCATGTTCTGTGTCTCTGCATAGGTCATTTTCTGTGTCTCTACACAGGTCATGTTCTGTGTCTCTACACAGGTCATGTTTTGTGTCTCTGCACAGGTCATATTCTGTGTCTCTACACAGGTCATGTTCTGTGTCTCTGCACAGGTAATATTCTGTGACTCTACACAGGTCCTTTTCTGTGTCTCTACACAGGTCATGTTCTGTGTCTCTGCACAGGTCATGTTTTGTGTCTCTGCATAGGTCATTTTCTGTGTCTCTACACAGGTCATGTTCTGTGTCTCTACACAAGTCATGTTTTGTGTCTCTGCACAGGTCATATTCTGTGTCTCTACACAGGTCATGTTCTGTGTCTCTGCACAGGTCATATTCTGTGACTCTACACAGGTCATATTCTGTGTCTCTACACAGGTCATGTTCTGTGTCTCTGCACAGGTCATGTTCTGTGTCTCTGCATAGGTCATTTTCTGTGTCTCTACACAGGTCATGTTCTGTGTCTCTACACAGGTCATGATTTGTGTCTCTGCACAGGTCATATTCTGTCTCTACATAGGTCATGTTCTGTGTCTCTGCACAGGTCATATTCTGTGTTTCTACACAGGTCATATTCTGTGTCTCTACACAGGTGATGTTCTGTGTCTCTGCACAGGTCATATTCTGTGTTTCTACACAGGTCATGTTCTGTGTCTCTGCATAGGTCATTTTCTGTGTCTCTACACAGGTCATGTTCTGTGTCTCTACACAGGTCATGTTTTGTGTCTGTGCATAGGTCATATTCTGTGTCTCAACACAGGTCATGTTCTGTGTCTCTGCACAGGTCATATTCTGTGACTCTACACAGGTCATTTTCTGAGTCTCTACACAGGTCATATTCTGTGTCTCTACACAGGTCATGTTCTGTGTCTCTACACAGGTCTTGTTCTGTGACTCTTCTGAGGTCATGTTCTGTGTCTCTACACGGGTCATATTATGTCTCTACACAGGTCATGTTCTGTGTCTCTGCACAGGTCATAATATGTGACTCTACACAGGTCATGTTCTGTGTCTCTGCACAGGTCATATTCTGTGTCTCAGCATAGGTCATTTTCTGTGTCTCTACACAGGTCATGTTCTGTGTCTCTGCACAGGTCATGTTCTGTGTCTCTACACAGGTCATGTTCTGTGTCTCTATACAGGTCATGTTTTGTGTCTCTGCACAGGTCATATTTTGTGTCTCTACACAAGCCATTTTCTGTGTCTCTACACAGGTCAGGTTCTGTGTCTCTGCACAGGTCATATTCTGTGACTCTACACAAGCCATTTTCTGTGTCTCTACACAGGTCATGTTCTGTGTCTCTGCACAGGACATATTCTGTGACTCTACACAGGTCATGTTCTGTGTCTCTGCACAGGTCATATTCTGTGTTTCTTCACAGGTCATGTTCTGTGTCTCTGCATAGGTCATGTTTTGTGTCTCTGCACAGGTCATATTCTGTGTCTCTACACTGGTCATGTTCTGTGTCTCTGCACAGGTCATATTCTGTGACTCTACACAGGTCATTTTCTGTGTCTCTACACAGGCCATACTCTGTGTCTCTACACAGGTCATGTTCTGTGTCTCTACACAGGTCTTGCTCTGTGACTCTTCTGAGGTCATGTTCTGTGTCTCTACACGGGTCATATTATGTCTCTACACAGGTCATGTTCTGTGTCTCTGCACAGGACATGTTCTGTGTCTCTGCATAGGTCATTTTCTGTGTCTCTACACAGGTCATGTTCTGTGTCTCTACACAGGTCATGTTTTGTGTCTCTGCACAGGTCATACTCTGTGTCTCTACACAGGTCATATTCTGTGTCTTTGCACAGGTCATATTCTGTGACTCTACACAGGTCATTTTCTGTGTCTCTACACAGGTCATGTTCTGTGTCTCTGCACAAGTCATGTTCTGTGTCTCTGCATAGGTCATTTTCTGTGTTTCTACACAGGTCATGTTCTGTGTCTCTACACAGGTCATGTTTTGTGTCTTTTTGTGTCTCTGCACAGGTCATATTATGTGTCTCTACACAGGTCATGTTTTGTGTCTCTGCACAGGTCATATTCTGTGTCTCTACACAGGTCATGTTCTGTGTCTCTACACAGGTCATGTTTTGTGTCTCTGCACAGGTCATATTCTGTGTCTCTACACAGGTCATGTTCTGTGTCTCTGAACAGGTCATATTCTGTGACTCTACACAGGTCATTTTCTGTGTCTCTACACAGGTCATATTCTGTGTCTCTACACAGGTCATGTTCTGTGTCTACACAGGTCTTGTTCTGTGACTCTTCTGAGGTCATGTTCTGTGTCTCTACACGGGTCATATTATGTCTCTACACAGGTCATGTTCTGTGTCTCTGCACAGGTCATATTCTGTGACTCTACACAGGTCATGTTCTGTGTCTCTGCACAGGTCATATTCTGTGTCTCGGCATAGGTCTTTTTCTGTGTCTCTACACAGGTTATGTTCTGTGTCTCTGCACAGGTCATGTTCTGTGTCTCTGCATAGGTCATTTTCTGTGTCTCTACACAGGTCATGTTCTGTGTAGAGACACAGTTCTCTGTCTCAACACAGGTCATGTTTTGTGTCTCTACACACGTCATGTTCTGTGTCTCTGCACAGGTCATATTCTGTGACTCTACACAGGTCATTTTCTGTGTCTCTACACAGGTCATGTTCTGTGTCTCTGCACAGGTCATGTTCTGTGTCTCTGCACAGGTCATGTTCTGTGTCTCTGCATAGGTCATTTTCTGTGTCTCTACACAGGTCATATTCTGTGTCTCTACACAGGTCATGTTCTGTATCTCTACTGAGGTCATGTTCTGTATCTCTAAACATATCATATTCTGTGACTCTACTGTTGTCATGTTCTGTGTCTCGGCACAGGTCATATTCTGTGTCTCTACACATTTCATGTTCTGTGTCTCTACACAGGTCATGTTCTGTGTCTCTGCACAGGTCATTTTCTGTGTCTCTACACAGGTCATGTTCTGTGTCTCTGCACAGGTCATATTCTGTGTCTCTACACAGGTCATGTTCTGTGTCTCTGCACTGGTCATATTCTGTGTTTCTACACAGGTCATGTTCTGTGTCTCTGCATAGGTCATTTCCTGTGTCTCTACACAGGTCATGTTCTGTGTCTCTGCACAGGTCATATTCTGTGTCTCTACACAGGTCATGTTCTGTGTCTCTGCACAGGTCATATTCTGTGACTCTACACAGGTCATGTTCTGTGTCTCCGCACAGGTCATGTTCTGTGTCTCTGCATAGGTCATTTTCTGTGTCTCTACACAGGTCATGTTCTGTGTCTCTACACAGGTCATGTTTTGTGTCTCTGCACAGGTCATATTCTGTGTCTCTACACAGGTCATGTTCTGTGTCTCTGCACAGGTAATATTCTGTGACTCTACACAGGTCCTTTTCTGTGTCTCTACACAGGTCATGTTCTGTGTCTCTGCACAGGTCATGTTTTGTGTCTCTGCATAGGTCATTTTCTGTGTCTCTACACAGGTCATGTTCTGTGTCTCTACACAAGTCATGTTTTGTGTCTCTGCACAGGTCATATTCTGTGTCTCTACACAGGTCATGTTCTGTGTCTCTGCACAGGTCATATTCTGTGACTCTACACAGGTCATATTCTGTGTCTCTACACAGGTCATGTTCTGTGTCTCTGCACAGGTCATGTTCTGTGTCTCTGCATAGGTCATTTTCTGTGTCTCTACACAGGTCATGTTCTGTGTCTCTACACAGGTCATGTTTTGTGTCTCTGCACAGGTCATATTCTGTCTCTACATAGGTCATGTTCTGTGTCTCTGCACAGGTCATATTCTGTGTTTCTACACAGGTCATATTCTGTGCCTCTACACAGGTGATGTTCTGTGTCTCTGCACAGGTCATATTCTGTGTTTCTACACAGGTCATGTTCTGTGTCTCTGCATAGGTCATTTTCTGTGTCTCTACACAGGTCATGTTCTGTGTCTCTACACAGGTCATGTTTTGTGTCTGTGCACAGGTCATATTCTGTGTCTCAACACTGGTCATGTTCTGTGTCTCTGCACAGGTCATATTCTGTGACTCTACACAGGTCATTTTCTGTGTCTCTACACAGGTCATATTCTGTGTCTCTACACAGGTCATGTTCTGTGTCTCTACACAGGTCTTGTTCTGTGACTCTTCTGAGGTCATGTTCTGTGTCTCTACACGGGTCATATTATGTCTCTACACAGGTCAGGTTCTGTGTCTCTGCACAGGTCATATTCTGTGACTCTACACAAGCCATTTTCTGTGTCTCTACACAGGTCATGTTCTGTGTCTCTGCACAGGACATATTCTGTGACTCTACACAGGTCATGTTCTGTGTCTCTGCACAGGTCATATTCTGTGTTTCTACACAGGTCATGTTCTGTGTCTCTGCATAGGTCATGTTTTGTGTCTCTGCACAGGTCATATTCTGTGTCTCTACACTGGTCATGTTCTGTGTCTCTGCACAGGTCATATTCTGTGACTCTACACAGGTCATTTTCTGTGTCTCTACACAGGTCATACTCTGTGTCTCTACACAGGTCATGTTCTGTGTCTCTACACAGGTCTTGCTCTGTGACTCTTCTGAGGTCATGTTCTGTGTCTCTACACGGGTCATATTATGTCTCTACACAGGTCATGTTCTGTGTCTCTGCACAGGTCATATTCTGTGACTCTACACAGGTCATGTTCTGTGTCTCTATACAGGTCATGTTTTGTGTCTCTGCACAGGTCATATTCTGTGTCTCTACACATTTCATGTTCTGTGTCTCTACACAGGTCATGTTCTGTGTCTCTACACAGGTCATGTTCTGTGTCTCTGCACAGGTCATTTTCTGTGTCTCTACACAGGTCATGTTCTGTGTCTCTGCACAGGTCATATTCTGTGTCTCTACACAGGTCATGTTCTGTGTCTCTGCACTGGTCATATTCTGTGTTTCTACACAGGTCATGTTCTGTGTCTCTGCATAGGTCATTTCCTGTGTCTCTACACAGGTCATGTTCTGTGTCTCTGCACAGGTCATATTCTGTCTCTACACAGGTCATGTTCTGTGTCTCTGCACAGGTCATATTCTGTGACTCTACACAGTTCATGTTCTGTGTCTCTGCACAGGTCATGTTCTGTGTCTCTGCATAGGTCATTTTCTGTGTCTCTACACAGGTCATGTTCTGTGTCTCTACACAGGTCATGTTTTGTGTCTCTGCACAGGTCATATTCTGTGTCTCTACACAGGTCATGTTCTGTGTCTCTGCACAGGTAATATTCTGTGACTCTACACAGGTCCTTTTCTGTGTCTCTACACAGGTCATGTTCTGTGTCTCTGCACAGGTCATGTTTTGTGTCTCTGCATAGGTCATTTTCTGTGTCTCTACACAGGTCATGTTCTGTGTCTCTACACAAGTCATGTTTTGTGTCTCTGCACAGGTCATATTCTGTGTCTCTACACAGGTCATGTTCTGTGTCTCTGCACAGGTCATATTATGTGACTCTACACAGGTCATATTCTGTGTCTCTACACGGGTCATGTTCTGTGTCTCTGCACAGGTCATGTTCTGTGTCTCTGCATAGGTCATTTTCTGTGTCTCTACACAGGTCATGTTCTGTGTCTCTACACAGGACATGTTTTGTGTCTCTGCACAGGTCATATTCTGTCTCTACATAGGTCATGTTCTGTGTCTCTGCACAGGTCATATTCTGTGTTTCTACACAGGTCATATTCTGTGTCTCTACACAGGTGATGTTCTGTGTCTCTGCACAGGTCATATTCTGTGTTTCTACACAGGTCATGTTCTGTGTCTCTGCATAGGTCATTTTCTGTGTCTTCACAGGTCATGTTCTGTGTCTCTACACAGGTCATGTTTTGTGTCTGTGCACAGGTCATATTCTGTGTCTCAACACAGGTCATGTTCTGTGTCTCTGCACAGGTCATATTCTGTGACTCTACACAGGTCATTTTCTGTGTCTCTACACAGGTCATATTCTGTGTCTCTACACAGGTCATGTTCTGTGTCTCTACACAGGTCTTGTTCTGTGACTCTTCTGAGGTCATGTTCTGTGTCTCTACACGGGTCATATTATGTCTCTACACAGGTCATGTTCTGTGTCTCTGCACAGGTCATATTATGTGACTCTACACAGGTCATGTTCTGTGTCTCTGCACAGGTCATATTCTGTGTCTCAGCATAGGTCATTTTCTGTGTCTCTACACAGGTCATGTTCTGTGTCTCTGCACAGGTCATGTTCTGTGTCTCTACACAGGTCATGTTCTGTGTCTCTGCACAGGTCATGTTCTGTGTCTCTACACAGGTCATGTTTTGTGTCTCTGCACAGGTCATATTTTGTGTCTCTACACACGTAATGTTCTGTGTCTCTGCACAGGTCATATTCTGTGACTCTACACAGGTAATTTTCTGTGTCTCTACACAGGTCATATTCTGTGTCTCTACACAGGTCATGTTTTGTGTCTCTGCACAGGTCATTTTCTGTGTCTCTACACAGGTCATGTTCTGTGTCTCTGCACAGGTCATGTTCTGTGTCTCTGCACAGGTCATTTTCTGTGTCTCTACACAGGTCATGTTCTGTGTCTCTACACAGGTCATGTTCTGTGTCTCTGCACAGGTCATATTCTGTGACTCTACACAGGTCATTTTCTGTGTCTCTACACAGGTCATGTTCTGTGTCTCTACACAGGTCATGTTCTGTGTCTCTACACAGGTCATATTCTGTGTCTCTGCACAGGTCATATTCTGTGACTCTATACAGGTAATTTTCTGTGTCTCTACACAGGTCATGTTCTGTGTCTCTGCACAGGTCATGTTCTGTGTCTCTGCATAGGTCATTTTCTGTGTCTCTACACAGGTCATGTTCTGTGTCTCTGCACAGGTCATGTTCTGTGTCTCTGCATAGGTCATTTTCTGTGTCTCTACACAGGTCATGTTCTGTGTCTCTACACAGGCCATGTTCTGTGTCTCTGCACAGGTCATATTCTGTGACTCTATACAGGTCATTTTCTGTGTCTCTACACAGGTCATGTTTTGTGTCTCTGCACAGGTCATGTTCTGTGTCTCTGCATAGGTCATTTTCTGTGTCTCTACACAGGTCATGTTCTGTGTCTCTACACAGGTCATGTTCTGTGTCTCTGCACAGGTCATTTTCTGTGTCTCTACACAGGTCATGTTCTGTGTCTCTACACAGGTCATGTTCTGTGTCTCTGCACAGGTCATGTTCTGTGTCTCTGCACAGGTCATTTTCTGTGTCTCTACACAGGTCATGTTCTGTGTTTCTATACAGGTCATGTTCTGTGTTTCTACACAGGTCATGTTCTGTGTTTCTACACAGGTCATGTTCTGTGTTTCTACACAGGTCATGTTCTGTGTTTCTACACAGGTCATGTTCTGTGTTTCTACACAGGTCATGTTCTGTGTTTCTACACAGGTCATGTTCTGTGTTTCTACACAGGTCATGTTCTGTCTCAACACAGGACACGTTCTGTGTCTCTTCACCGGCCATGTTCTGTGTCTCTTCTGAAGTCATGTTTTGTGTCACTATTGACGTCAAGTTCTGTGTCTCTACAATGATTATCTTCTCTTTCTCTGCAATGATCATGTTCTGTGTCTCTACAATGATTATGTTCTGTTTCTCTACAATGATCATATTCTGTTTCTCTACAATGATCATGTTCTCTTTCTCTTCATTGATTATGTTCTGTGTGTCTACAATGATCATGTTCTATTTATCTACAATGATCATGTTCTGTTTCTCTTCAATAATCATGTGATGTGTCTGTACAATGATCATTTTATGTGTCACACTGAGGTACATATCCAGGTAAATATTAGGTATGCCATACCTAATATCATGTATGTACTATCAGGTATATTACCAGGTATGCCATAATCAGGTAAATATTCTTTGTCACACTCAGGTCATGTTCTGTGACACAATCAGACCATATTCTTGGTCGCACTATGGTGATGTTCCAGAGCATTTCCACGACATTTCTGGACGTCTTGACCTGAGAGGTAACAGCGCCGCATCCAAAACTCCTCCTTCAACTTGATTAATTGTGTCTGCTCTCTCCTCGGTTTACAGATCGTATACCATTCTTTGTGTTGACCTCTGTATATCTCCAGTTACTCAATGTTTGGTCTCTGTATGTCTCCCTTTATAGTGTTTGGTATCTGTATATCTCCAGTTATACAGTGTTTGGTCTCTGTATGTCTCCCTTTATAGTGTTTGGTCTCTGTATATCTCCAGTTATACAGTGTTTGGTCTCTGTATGTCTCCCTTTATAGTGTTTGGTCTCTGTATATCTCCAGTTATACAGTGTTTGGTCTCTGTATGTCTCTCTTATAATGTTTGGTCTCTGTATATCTCCAGTTATATAGTGTTAGGTCTCTGTATATCTACTGTTACATTGTTTGGTCTCTGTATATCTCCAGTTACAGTGTTTGGTCTCAGCTTATCTGTAGTTACACTGTGTTTGGTTTATGTATCTACAGATACTCAGTGTTTAGTTCTGTATAACGCCATTTACACAGTGTTTGGTCTCTGTATATCACAGTTACACATTGTTTGGTCTCTGAATATTTTTGATTACAGTGTTTGGTCTCTGAATAACTTTGATTACTGTGTTTGGTTTATGTATATCTCCAGTTACAGTGTTTGGTCTCTGAATATTTACATTTACACAGTGTTTGGTCTTTGTATATCTCCAGTTACTCAATGTTTGGTCTCTGTAAATCTCCATTTACACAGTGTTTGGTCTCAGTATATCTCCAGTAACACAATGTCTGGTCTCTGTACATCTCGAGTTACGCAGGGCTTGGTTTCTGTATATCTCCCGTTACACAGTGTTTGGTCTCTGTATATTTACAGTTACGAAGAGTTTGGTCTCTGTATATCTCCAGTTACACAGTCAGGATAGATTAGGTTAGGTTAAGTAAGTTAAGCTAGGTTAGGTTATGCAAGTTAGGTTTGGTTAAGTTAGGTTACGTTAAGTTAGGTTACGTTAAATTAGGTTAGGTTAAGTTAGGTTAGGTTAGTGAAGTTATGTTAGGCTAGTTAAGTTAGGTTAGGTAAGTTAGGGTATGGTTAGGTTAGGTTAGGTAAGTTAGGTTAGGTTAGGTAAGTTAGGTTAGGTTAGGTAAGTTAAGTTAGGTTAGGTTAGGTTAGGTTAGGTAAGTTATGTTAGGTTAGGTAAGTTATGATAGGTTAGGTAAGTTATGTTAAGTCAGGATAGGTTAGGTTAGGTCATGTATGTTAAGTTAGGTTAGGTTATGCAAGTTAAGTTAGGTTAGGTTAAGATAGGTTAGGTTAAGTTAGGTTAGGTTAGGTAAGTTAAGTTAGGTTACATAAGTTAAGTTAGGTTAGGTTAGGTAAGTTAGGTTAGATTAGGTTAGGTAGGTTAAGTTACGTTAGGTTAGGTTAGTTAAGTTAGGTTAGGTAAGGTAAGGTTAGGTTAGGTTAGGTAAGTTAGATTTGGTTAGATAAGTTAGATTTGGTTAGGCAAGTTAGATTTGGTTAGGTAAGTTAGATTTGGTTAGGTAAATTAGGTTAGGTTAGATAAGTTAAATTAGGTTAGGTTAGTTAAGTTAAGTTAGGTTATGCAAGTTAAGTCAGGTTAGGTAAGTTAAGTTAGGCTAGGTTAAGGAATTTATGTTAAAGTAGGATAGGTTAAATAAGTTACATTAGGATATGATAAGTTAGGTTAGGTAAGTTGCATTAAGTTAGGTTAGGTAAGTTGCATTAAGTTAGGTTAGCTTAGGTACATTAGGTTAGGTTAGATAGGTAAGGTTAGGCTAGGTAAGTTACGTTATGTTAGGTTAGGTTAGTTAAGATAGGTTTGGTCATGTTAGTTTAGTTTTGTAAGGTAAGGTAAGTTACGTTAATTAGGATAGGTTAGGTATGTTATGTTAAGTTAGGTTAGGTTAGGTTAGGTTTGTCAAGGTAAGTTACATCAAGTAGGGGAGGAATAGGTTAGAATAGGTTAGGTTAGGTTAGGTTAGATATATATTTAACAGAAGTGTAAGTTTGGTATGAAAAGCTCAACTACTTACATTTTGGAGAGATATTTTATGTCTGAAGATGTCTTAAAGGACAACATTGATGTCTTAGAGAGCAACGTTGACGGACAATGGAGAGTTTCTTGACGAACGAAGGAGAATTAGAAAGTTTCTTTAATGAGTGAGAGTAACTTTTGGTGTTCCTGAGAATAACTTTTGATGACTGTAACTTTAATGTCTCTGAGAAGATCTTCAATGTCTCTGAGAATAACTTTGATGTCTTTGAGAATAACTTTGATGTCTCTGAGAATAACTTTTAATGACTGAGATTAACTTTTGATGAACGAAGATGTCTTAGAAAGCTTCGCTGAATAACGAAGGTGACTTAAAGAATAACTTTGATGAATGAAGATGCCTTAGAAAGCTTCTCTAAAAATTCCTTTGATGTTTTTGGGTGTATCTCTGAATGTGTCCTTGATGTCTCGAAAAGTATTTTTGATGTGTTTGATTGTGTCATCGATATCTTTGATTGTGTCATTGATGTCTTTGATTGTGTCATTGATGTCTTTGATTGTGTCACTGATGTCTCGAAAAGTGTCTTTTACTATTTTTTTTTTACTCCACAAAGTATAATGGCAGTTAAGAAAGAGTTCAACGAAGTTACATTTGACTATTTTTAGTAGAGGGGACGAATAATTTTAGTTAGGAACAGTGTTGAACGAAGATACACTTGACTATTTTAGTTGAGAGAAGTGTTATTTTAGTTAAAAAACAACAAGAAGACATGATGAACATGGCTATTTTCAGTTGATTGACGAATATTTTTTAGTTAAGAAATTATGAAATTGACAATTTTTTAGTTGATTGACGATGTATAAAGATAGTTATGAACAATGATGGAAAGTTTCCTTTGACTATTTAGGTAGGGGAAAAAGTTTTTTTTTTAGTTAAGAATAGTGTTGAACGAGGTTAATACTGACTATTTTTTTTAGTTGACGAATATTTTAGTTACAAATGAAGAATATGAATATTATCAGTTGATTGGAGAATACTTTTAGTTTCCCTTGACTTTTTTTAGTTGATTGGCGAATGATTTTAGTTAAGGAACGTTGAGAATTTGATTTTAAAGAACACTTAAGAGAATGCGATGAGCACAGTGAACTTGTAGGGAATATGAACTTGCTGAGAACATGAAAACATGACAAAGGATATAGGGAATACAAAGAATGAACATTGAACTTGTGAAGAATATTCTAAGAACATTGAGAACAAGACAAAGATCGCAGAAAACATGTAAGAGAAAGAACACAGTGAACATATGAGGAGCATGACAAAGAACATAGAAAACATGGAAGAGAAGGTGATGAACACAGTGAACATGCGGGGAATATGAACTTGAATAATGACATAGAATACAGAAAATATGGAAGAGAACATTACGAGACTATGACAAAGTTCACGAAAAAAGAATAAAACTGGTGAAACATATGAACTGAAGTGAACATTTGCAGAACATAGTGAACATAGAAAACATGGAAGAGTGTGCGAAAAATACTGTGAATATAGCGAAAATATACATATACAGTAGGATTATTGAAGGTTTGGATATGTTGGGAAATGGGCGAGATGAAAGGAGGAGGTAAGGGATGAGAAGGTAATGGGGGGGGGAGTAAAAAGTGTGGGGAGATAAGGGCGAAAGGGAGTTGGGGAAGGTAAGGGGGTAAGGGCGAGGGAGGTAAGGGATGAGAAAGTAAGAGAGGGCAAAGGGTAAGGGTAATTTGACCGTGTGATTATTGCTTAGTTGAGTAAACAAAAGGTATTGAAGGTATGGTGCGATCAGACCGTGTGAATATTAGCACATTAGTGATTATTTACATAGCTGAGAACAAAAAAGGTATTAAAGGACAGGATATTTACTTTGATAGACTGGAGAGGGACTTGATCTGAATTAATTCTGATGAACATTGAACTAAGGAGGAGGTCAAGAGTTGGAGTACAGTTAAAGTCTTCATCTTATTTTTACTACGTTAAAAATATAGTGATCTTAAATCTTAGGGGATTTGGTCTGATAATAAAGAACTTGTACAAATGAGCTAGCGCAGGGGATGAGAGCTTGAGTTCGGTCACACTATTTTTCTTTACTTAGTTAGAAGTATGTCTGTTTTAAATTTCGGGAAAATTTAACGGGTATTGACGGAGTTGTAACAATAAAGTATGGCTGGGAACAAGAGCTGGAGCTCGGTAACTAAATTACTGTATATTACTTCGTCCGAAATACAGCGGTTTTAGATTTTAGGGGGCTTGGACTGTTAGTAATGAAACTACGACAGGGAACTAAGGTGGGAACTGGAGCTAGAGTTCGGTAATTGTTTGGATCTATTTACTATGTCTAAAATACAGAGATTTTAAATTTCAGGAAAATTGATAGGTTATTCACGAAGATACAGGAGGGAACTAAGGTGGGGGACCGGAGCTGGAGCTCATTAACTGCTTTGATTTGATTTACTACGTTTGAAATATGAACGTTTAATATTTCAGGGAAATTAAATAAGTATTAACAAAGATATGAGAGGGAGTTAAGGTGGGGACAGGAGCTAAAACTTGCTTTCTGTCTAAATTTGATTTACTACGTCTGAAATAAGACTATAAAATTGGGCTAAAATTGGGCTATTAGTAGTGAAAATGTGATCTCTGACAAATTTGGGTCTTAAATTTCTCTGACGAAAATTGGTCTGAAAATGGTCTATGATAATATTTGAATTTCCTCCATATGAACTCAATTAAGAATATAGGTGTAAATAAAACTCTGAAATATTTTGGTCTCAAAGTGAACTCTGTTAAATTTTGGTCTTACAGCTGAACTCTGTCTTATTTCGGTCTGCAACTGGTCTCTGACGAATTTCTGTCTACAACTGGACTCTGACGAATTTTGGTCTTAAGTGGACTCTGTAAATATTTTAGTCTACAATGGTCTCTGTCATATTGTTTGGTCTCAAAGTGGACTTTGACGAATTTCGGTCTTCAAATAGACTCTGCCTTAATTTTCCGTCTTAAATGGTCTCTGAAGAAAATCGGTCTTCAAATGCTCTCTGAATAATTTTCGGGCTTTTACAGGTTAAATAGCTGTAAATGGATATAAAAACTAAAAGTCACAGCTAAGATGTCTATTTTCCTTAACAAAACTTCTATGACAATATTTTTTGAAAATGGTCTTTTTACAAATTTTGGTCTTACTATTATATGAAATTTGAAATATTTTTCATAAAACTGAACTCTGAAAAATTTTGAATTTTCCCCATAAGAACTTTTAACAAACTTCTGAGATTTCTGAATTTTTTTTCCCCATAAGAATTCTTTAACACAAAATCGGAAATTTATCAGGAAAACTGAGGCGCTAAACGTGAATGGAAAATGTATATGGAAACTCAAAAGTGTAAACGTGAATGGCAGAATTTACCAGGAACCCCTTGCACCTCACACACGATATTTAAAGTTTATTTGGAACCCCTGATGCCAAACTGAGAACTGGGAAATTTATTTGGAACCCCTGACGCCAAATCAACAACTAGTCCCCAAAAAAATTAATTGCCGCTAAAGCGTCATCCTTACTACTAGTAAGGAGGACTGAGTGAGGGCTGACAGAGTAAGGAGGATTGAGTGGGGGCTGACAGATTAAGGAGGACTGAGTGAGAGCTGACAGAGTAGGAAAGACTGAGTGAAAGCTATCAGAGTAAGGAGGACTGAGTGAGGGCTGCCATAGTAAGGAGGACTGAGTGAGAGCTGACATAATAAGGAGGACTAAGTGGGGGATGACAGAGTAAGGGAGAACTTAGTGAGGCCTGACAGAGTAAGTGAAGGCTGTGTGAAGGCTGACAGAGTAAGTGGGTACTGTGTGAAGGCTGACAGAGTAAGGGAATTCTGAGTGAGGGCTGACAGAGTAAGGGAGGTCTGAGTGAGGGCTGACAGAGTAAGGGAGGTCTGAGTGAAGGCTGACAGAGTAAGGGAGGTCTGAGTGAGGGCTGACAGAGTAAGGGAGGTCTGAGTGAGGGCTGACAGAGTAAGGGAGGTCTGACAGAGTAAGAGAGGTCTGAGTGAGGGTTGACAGAGTATGGGAGGACTGAGTTAGATGGAGACCAACAACACACTGGGGCTCAGCAGGCGTCATGGTGTAAGAGCCGTCTCAGAAGAACTGATCCTTTTCTGGACACCGTGGACCGTGTGGTGGGAATATGTCACTCGCCCAAACAATTGTAATAAATGAGAATACTAACACTTTAGAAGGGAAGTGGAAACAATGCCTGATAAAGGGTGAGAAACATCACAGTATTTTACAATAAAACACAAAAGTATATTGGAAAAGATTTAATAAAAAAATATAAATGCAATTATATCAAAACATATAAAAAGTACAATCATATTCGCACTATTCAATAAATACAATCATATCAGCATTACACAATACTGTATATGCAGTGTTATCAGTCTTTTACAATAAGTAGAATCATAACACTTCAATAAATACAATCATATCAGCATTACACAACAAATATAATGATATCAGTACTATTCAATACATAGAATCAAATCTATATTTAATTAATTTAATCATGTCAACACTATAACATAATATATAATAATACCAGCGCAATACAATACAATACATATAGTCATATCAGCACCATACAATAAATGCAATCATATCATCACAGTGCAATAAATATAAACATATCTGCACAGTACAATAAATACAGTCATATCAGCGCCATACAATACATGTAATTATATCAGCAATATAAAATAAATACAATCATATCAGTACCATACTGTATACTGACGAACATTAGGAGACTTTCCCAGAAAATACACAAGGATATTTTCAGATCAGTGAGTAGCATCAGTGCAGGCAGTGAGTGATGCAGTGAGTGCAGGTAGTGAGTGCAGGAGGTGAGTGCAGGAAGTGAGTGCAGGCAGTGAGTGTGGGCAGTAGTGCAGACAGTGAGTGAAGGCATTGAGTGCATACAGTGTGAGGCCCACAGGTCACTACAAACCTAGTCAAATACACTTATAAAACTGAACGAAGCATTACATGAAGAATATTAAAAATGTTAATATGGTTAAGACATGTTCCTATCATAGTTATGAAATGTTCAAGGAAATGTATAAATTGGATAGACGTGAGGTATAAATGTAGCATTGACAATACAAGTAGACATACATAGTGGATAGACGTGGAGACGAGCCACTTGCATGTGTGCAAACACTTCCTTAGTGTCTGAGAAGTGAGTAACGGGAGTAAACTTGAGGGGTTAGGGGTAGAGGCTGCCTTCTTCCCTACTTATAAATGCTGATATGTCAAGTATAAATGGAATCCGGAGCCACTGCTCTGGATAATCGATAGAGAGTGGTGAAGATCGTCCATCAACCTCCGCCGGTTCAGCAAACTCCGTTATGCGAGAATTTTTGGTTACGAAATTCGGAAATATTTGAATTATCCAACAATGGATGCCGCGCAGAGAGCAGAGTCGCCCAAAATAAAATATATCCTGAACACCAACTGCCTTCCACAAAGAACTATTGAGTGATAATTCCTGCTTGAAAGCTACATCAGTGTCAATAAAGCCCTCAAACTACGTCACCAAAATTGCTTAAGACAGTCATATTTACAGAAGCAAGAGCAAAGAAAAACAATACATGATGCAAAGCTCCAACATGAACTGCATTTGAGTCACGTAATAACATTAGCTAAGACATTTACAACATTGTCAGATAGTAATGAGCACAATGGAATACAAGTCCAGGAAGAGCTGGATGTACTATAAACAGCTAGAACTGTCATATAAATAATTCACATCATCTATAGGCATAATCGAATTTATTTATCAACTAACTGTACCCGGCCACGCGTTGCTGTGACTCATCAACGCATTTGCTTTGCTGAGTCATTGCACTCTTTTCCTGTCCCCCAGTCCTCCTCTACCATTCCCCTGTCCCCCAGTCCTCCTCTACCATTCCCCTGTCCCCCAGTCCTCCTCTACCATTCCCCTGTCCCCCAGTCCTCCTCTACCATTCCCCCTGTCCCCCAGTCCTCCTCTACCATTCCCCTGTCCCCCAGTCCTCCTCTACCATTCCCCTGTCCCCCAGTCCTCCTCTACCATTCCCCTGTCCCCCAGTCCTCCTCTACCATTCCCCTGTCCCCCAGTCCTCCTCTACCAATCCCCTGTCCCCCAGTCCTCCTCTACCATTCCCCTGTCCCCCAGTCCTCCTCTACCAATCCCCTGTCCCCCAGTCCTCCTCTACCATTCCCCTGTCCCCCAGTCCTCCTCTACCAATCCCCTGTCCCCCAGTCCTCCTCTACCATTCTCCTCTTCCCCGTCCCCTCGTTCACCCAACCATTCCCCACTTCCCCGTCCACTCCTCCTCCCCACAATTCTCACCTCCCCGTCCCCTTGTCCTCCCCACCATCTCATACCCCCCCTACCGTCCTTTGTCCTCCTTAACATTCCCCCCCCCCTCCCTTGTCCCCCTCGTCCTCCATACTATCCCCCATTCCCCCTGTCACCTTGTCCTCCCCATCATTCTCCATCCGCCCCATCCCCTCATCCCCACCATCCCTATCTTCCACGTCCCCTCATCCTCCCCACCATTACCCCTCCCCTGTCCCCTCGTCTTCCCTAACATCCCACAAGCCTGTCTCCTCGTCCTCACCACCATGACCCACTCCGTCGCCCGATGCAAACGATGTTCCCAAATGATCTGATATTCTCATCACTGAAAAATAAAAACAGTTAAAAAGCGAAATGAAAAACAATTGAAATTTATGAAAAATTAATTTATTAATGCAATCCAATCGGAAACACTGAAATGGAAACATAACATATTTAGTATAGTGTGTGTTGCTCTTACATGTAACAGATGGTGCTTTTTTTTTAAATGTTTTTACCTGTCACAGGTATGGCATCAATATAGCAGGTATATAAAAACACACGCAAATTCGAATGGAACATTGTGTAAAAATTCTAAAGCGATTGGAGAAACGTTTTCAGAGAGTACAGGGAATGCTGCTCTTATGTCCAACAAATGGCACTGCTTTAAAAAAAAACATGTTTTTTACCTGTCACAGGTGTGGCATGTATATAAGGTATGCAAAATCCCACGCATATACGAATGCAATGTTGGGTCAAAATTTCAAAGCAATCGGTATAGACATTTTGGAGATTTCCCTCATATGAAAACTCAAATGAAAAAAACACAGTTTAAAAAAAAAACTTGTTTTTATCTTTCACAAACATGGCATCTATATGGTAGGCATATAAAAACACGCTCGTATGCAAATTGAATGTTGTATCATAATTTCAAAGCAATTGGCTAAGAACTTTCGGAGATTATCGATTTTGAACAAACGAGCATTTACGTTTGTTTTATATAGCTAGATAACTAACCAGAAAACAAGTACCTGCAAGATCATTGAAACATAATCAGAAATGAGCTCACTGCCGTAAAGAAAATATTAAAAATTGGATTGAAGAAATTTCTCCCTGGTTAAAGATTCCTCGAGTTATATGATATGTACCTTAAACAGAGCAGCACATGCTGAAGGACGCCAGGCACATCACTGAACAGTGCAGGGCATTAGAAACATTAGACATTAGGACACTCATCATACTAAACAGAGAAGGACATGCTAAAGGATGGGAGACACACATCACACTAAACAACTCAGGACATGCTGAAGGACACCAAACACACATCACACTAAACAGTGTAGGACATGGTGAAGGACGCCAGACACACATCACACTGAACAGTGTAGGACATGGTGAAGGACTACAGCCACACAGCATTCTAATCAGTGCAGGACATGTTGAGGCATGGCAGACACAACACTAAACAGTGCGGGACATGGTGAAGGACACCAAACACACATCTCACTAAACAGTGAAGGACATGCTGAAGGAGGCAAGACACACATCTCACTAAACAGTGCAGAACATGGTGAAGGAGGCAAGACACACATCTCACTAAACAGTTCAGGACATGCTGAAGGAGGCAAGACACACATCTCACTAAACAGTGCAGAACATGGTGAAGGAGGCAAGACACACATCTCACTAAACAGTTCAGGACATGCTGAAGGAGGCAAGACACACATCTCACTAAACAGTGCAGAACATGGTGAAGGAGGCAAGACACACATCTCACTAAACAGTGCAGGACATGGTGAAGGAGGCAAGACACACATCTCACTAAACAGTGCAGGACATGGTGAAGGAGGCAAGACACAGGAACCACTGCACTGCCGGGTGGGTAAATATAAGGCAGAAAGGCAAGATTCATTTTGGATTGTGAGACCCCACTCCCAACTTGGTGCAATATACCGAGTAAAGACAGTAGGCAATCTCCAGTGATGCGTAAGCCATAAAGAGATACCACGGCATGATTTACTGCATTAAAGTCTGGTTTCGGAGGGGGGGGGGGACTAGCCTCACCAGGGAGCCGGTCGGCCGAGCGGACAGCACGCTGGACTTGTGATCCTGTGGTCCTGGGTTCGATCCCAGGCGCCGGCGAGAAACAATGGGCAGAGTTTCTTTCACCCTATGCCCCTGTTACCTAGCAGTAAAATAGGTACCTGGGTGTTAGTCAGCTGTCACGGGCTGCTTCCTGGGGGTGGAGGCCTGGTCGAGGACCGGGCCGCGGGGACACTAAAGCCTCGAAATCATCTCAAGATAACCTCAAGATAACCAGTCCCCAGATACTATTTAAAATCGTGAACACAACCAGTGCAGCTCCACTGGACATTCCCGCTGATGGCGTCGGTGCAGTTTTCCTCTACTCAATGGAGGAAGCTCTGGAACAAATGTTCTCCAGAGCACCAGGAAGCCCTACGAGACACAGACGTAACCCTCGTGCCTACCCGACGCTACCTGGCTGATAGAACCATTTTTGTCAGCCACACCAGCGTCTACGTCGCTACCCAGGACCCTGAAACCATACTGGAAAGCATCAACACTAGGAACAGAGCTCTGACTGCAGTCAAAGTTAGAGTCATTAAGAACGACGACAACCTACAACCTACCCTGAAATTTACCTTCTCTACAGCTGCAGCAGCGACCCAGGCAGTGGAAAATAGTTTCAGATGCCTGGACATTTTAATAACACCAGACACCATCAAGAAAGAACACTACCACCTCATACGTCAATGCTACAAGTGCTTCCAGAACGAGCATGACACCAAGAACTGCCGACAAGCCGAGGAAAAGTGTACCATCTGCACTCAAAGCCATCACTTCAAAGACTGCCAGTCGGCTACCAAACTGTGTCTCAATGGTGGGGGACCACACACACTATGTGGTACTAGTATATAGATGGGATAACAAGCAAGGCAAGTGAACTAAGGGAAAGAAGACAAGGGGTGAACCTGGATGTAATAGGACTCATAGAAACAAAACTTAGGAATCATAACAAATGCGGTGTTTCCCCAGGACTACACAGTAAAGAGGAAAGAGAGGGAAGGAAGGGAAGGAAGGGAAGGAGGTGGAGAGGCTCTACTAATGAGAAAGGAATGGACTTTCAATGAGATGATTATCCCAGGATGGGAGGGGGTTCAGAGACTACATAACAGGGATCATGACAATGGGAGGACCAAGATTAGTAGCAGTGATATATAATCTTCCACCAAACGACAGAAGACCCAGGCAAGAGTCTGATAACAACAACATGGCAGTTTACACTCTAATTGAAAGAGCAGCCGCTGCTGTCTGTTGAAACAGATCCCACCTGCTCATCATGGGGGGACTTCAATCACAGAAAGATAGACTGGGAGAACAAGGAAGTGCATGGAGGTGAGGATACATGGAGAGCTAAACTATTGGAAGTGGCAAAAGAAAACTTTTTATGCCAGCATATCAGGGAACCCACAAGAATGAGACACAACGATGAACCAGCGAGACTCGACCTAGTTTTCACCCAGAACGACTCGACATAAGATAAATCGGTTTCGAGGCCCCAGTAGGAAGGAGCGATCACAGTGTACTGACGTTTGAGTGTCTGGTCGAAGAAGGGTTAATGAACTCAAGGAAGGGAATTGAGAACAAAAGGCTGGCATTCAGAAAGAAAACTGTGAGGAGATACCTTACCTTGAGGTTACCTTGAGGTGCTTCCGGGGCTTAGCGTCCCCGCGGCCCGGTCGTCGACCAGGCCTCCTGGTTGCCGGACTGATCAACCAGGCTGTTGGACGCGGCTGCTCGCAGCCTGACGTATGAGTCACAGCCTGGTTGATCAGGTATCCTTTGGAGGTGCTTATCCAGTTCTCTCTTGAACACTGTGAGGGGTCGGCCAGTTATGCCCCTTATGAGTAGTGGAAGCGTGTTGAACAGTTTCGGACCTCTGATGTTGATAGAGTTCTCTCTCAGAGTACCAGTTGCACCTCTGTTTTTCAACGGGGGTATTCTGCACATCCTGCCATGTCTTCTGGTCTCATGTGATGTTATTTCTGTGTGCAGGTTTGGGACCAGCCCCTCTAATATTTTCCACGTGTAAATTATTATGTACCTTTCCCGCCTGAGCTCAAGGGAGTACAGTTTTAGGCTCTTTAGTCGATCCCAATAGTTTAGATGTTTTACTGAGTGGATTCTAGCAGTAAAGGATCTCTGCACGCTCTCCAGGTCAGCAATTTCTCCAGTTTTGAAAGGGGCTGTCATTGTGCAGCAGTACTCCACTCTAGAGAGCACAAGCGTTTTGAAAAGTATCATCATCGGAATAGCATCTCTAGTGTGAAAAGTTCTTGTTACCCAATCTGTCATTTTTCTAGCAGTTGTGACGGCTACTTTATTGTGTTCTTTAAAGGTAAGGTCTTCCGACATGAGTACACCCAGATCCTTTACATTGCCTTTTCGTTCTATGTTATGATTTGCCTGAGTTTTGTACGTGGTTTCCGTTTTTATATTTTCATTTTTTCCATAGCGCATGAGCTGGAACTTATCTTCGTTAAACACCATATTATTTTCTGTAGCCCATAGAAAGACCTGATCTACATCTGACTGGAGGTTCGCCGTGTCCTCTATGTTGCCTACTCTCATGAAGATCCTAGTGTCATCTGCAAAGGATGATACAGTGCTATAGGTTGTGTTCTTGTCTATGTCCGATATGAGGATGAGAAAAAGTTCTGGAGCAAGCACAGTACCCTGGGGGACTGAGCTCTTCACGGTTGATGGGCTGGATTTTATTTTGTTGACTATTACACATTGGGTTCTGTTGGTCAGGAAATTGTAGATCCATCTGCCTATTTTTCCGGTAATTCCTTTTGAACGCATTTTATGTGCAATAACACCATGGTCACATTTATCAAAAGCTTTTGCGAAATCTGTGTAAATTACATCCGCGTTTTGTTTGTCTTCCATAGCATCTAATGCCATATCATAGTGGTCCAGCAACTGCGACAGGCAAGAGCGCCCTGTTCTGAAACCATGTTGTCCGGGGTTATGGAGTTGCTGTGATTCCATGTATTTTGTGATCTTACTTCTTAGCACTCTCTCAAAAATGTTTGTGATGTGCGATGTTAGTGCTATCGGTCTGTAATTTTTTGCCTCTGCCTTATTTCCTCCTTTATGAAGTGGTGCTATCTCTGCTGTTATTAGTATATCAGGAATAACGCCAGTATCTAGGCTTTGTCTCCACAGAATGTGGAGGGCCTGCGATAGTGTTTTTTTACAGTTCTTTATGAATATGGAGTTCCAAGAATCCGGGCCTGGTGCAGAGTGCATAGGCATACTGTTTATGGCTTCTTCAAAATCCAGTGGGGATAGGGTGACGTCTGATATATGATTTGATGTTGGTATCGTATCCATGAAAAATTCATTTGGGAATAAGATAAGAAAATTCCTGACATATATAACATGGGAAAGTGAGTTTGGGAGAAAGACGGCCCAAGACATGATGGACTACATCACGGAAAAGTGTAGGGAGGCAGCAGACAAGTTTGTCCCGGTCCAAAAGGAAAAACACGAAATGCAGACGAGAAACCCTTGGTTTAAATCAGAGATGTAAGCTAGCTAAGCAACGAAGTACAAGGGTTTGGAGAAACCATGGAAATAACAGGACACTTGAGAGCAGGAAAGATATCAGAGGGCCAGGAAAGAATACGTCAGGGTGAGAAGAGAGGCAGAAGGGCAATACGAAAATGACATAGCAAGCAAGGAAAAGATGCAACCTAAATTACTGCACAGTCAAATCAGGAGAAAAATAACAGTTAAAGAACAGGTAATGAAACTGAGGATAGAGGCAGACAGATTCACTACAAACGACAAAGAAGTGTGCGAGGAACTATATAAGAAAGTCCAGGAGGTCTTCATAGTAGAGCAAGGAGAAGTTCCAGAGATAAGAGAGGAAATAGTTAACCAGCCACCACTAGAAGAGTTTGGGATTACCAGTGGAGATGTAAGGAAGCTCTTGCTAGAGTTGGATGTGACAAAGGCTATAGGCCCAGACTGAATCTCCCCTTCGATTCTAAAGGAAGGACCAGAAGCACTGTGTCTACCACTCTCCATAGTGTATAACAAATCACTGGTAATAGGGGAACTGCCAAAAATTTGACAGACGGCTAATGTAGTCCCGATATACAAGAAGGGGAACTAAACTACAGGTAAGTGTCCCTAACTTGCATACCATGCAAGTTGATGGAAAAGATTGTGCAAGAAAAAAGATTGTGGGACATCTGGAGCGATGGAACTTTGTAACACAACATGAACAACAGAGATTGCAAGTTCTGCCTCACAGGATTAATTGAATTCTACGACCAGGCAACAAAAACCAGGCAAGAAAGAGAGGGGTTGGCAGATTGCATATTTTTGGATTGCCAGAAAGCCTTTGACACATTACCACACAAGAGACTAGAGCAAAGGCTGGAGATGCAGGTAGGCATGAAAGGGAAGGTACTCCATTGGATATGGGAGTACCTAAAAAACTGAAGACAGGGAGTCACCGTGAGGGGTGAGTTCTCAGATTGGCAAGGCGTCACCAGTGGATACCCGCAGGGCTCAGTCCTTGGACCTAAACTGTTTCTGATATATGTAAATTATGAGGAGGAATAAGACAGAGGAAGATAGTAGGAGGTTACTAAAGGACCTAAACAAACTAAATGAATGGGCCTACAAATGGCTATTACAGATCAACCTCCGAGTAAATGTAAGGTTTTGAAGCTAGGCGGTAGAAACAGGAGGCCAGTCACAGGACACAGAATGGGAGATGAAGTAATTCATGAAACGGACAGAGAGAAAGATCTAGGAGTTGATATCATACCAAGCCTGTCTCCTGAAGCCCACATAAAAAGAATAACATCAGCGACGTATGCGAGGCTGGCTAACATCAGAACAGCCTTCAGGAACCTGTGTAAGGAATCATTCAGAACCTTGTATACCACATATGTAAAACCAATCCTGGAGTATCGGGCCCCAACATGGAGCCCGTACCTTGTCAAGCACAACACGAAGGTGAAAAATGTTCAGAGGTATGCCACTAGGCTAGTCCTAGAACTAAGAGGCAATAATTACGAGGAAAGGCTGCGTGAAATGCAAGTCACGACACTGGAAGACAGAAGAGTAAGGGGAGACTGTTACGGCTCTCTCGGGTCGCAACCGGGTTCTTTCTCTGATGTTGTTAGAGGTAGGGTATCCGGCCCCAAGCTAGTAGTGGCTTTCAAGGGATGTGATCCGTAACGCAAGTAAAATAAAAGGGGAAGGGAGACAAAGGCAAAAACTTAATAATATAATTATTACCGTCACCATAAATAATATAAAGATTATCACAAGGGGGAGGAATACACACTATAATATACAACGTAGTCTTCCTCTGAAGACTCTGGACGTTCACGGTGCTCAACGATGCTAAGCTCTCGGTCCTCTTGTGGCCTCACAACGAATCCTTCGATTCTCTTGAGTCTACCCTGGCCACAGGCCAGCCATATCACAGTTCCACTGGGGGCACCGTCGTGGAGGCCATCAACCACAAGTCCAGCCGGTAGCCGGCAGGTTCCAATCAGCAGCGCTGGTTAGGCCACTCCACGACCGATACTAGGGTAGCGAGCCCTAGTCAGGAGCCTCGTGTGATCCCACAGACCACTCTCCTCGCCACAACACCCCAGTGGTTAAGCGTCTCCACCAGACAGTCCCGGGTACGATAATCCTTCAGCTGCCACGTCACGGACAGGCTAACACCACAGTGTTCATCCGGGGGGTGACTCACAGCTGCTGCAGCAAATACTTGGAGACAAGACGGCTGCCTTGGGTAGACTGATCCAACGTTCATTACAGCAGTCCCAGGTCGAATCTGTAATCAGACACGTCATCAGTAATAGGGATACTCTAGGGCACCTCACTTACAGGCTTAGACACAAACGCCCACCTATCCACTCCATAGATGGCGTTGCTGTCTAAGCATCACCTCACCAGAGGTCAGCAGCGGCTGTGTTATGAGCTGATCAGGACGGGAAACTAGCCCTTGTGGCTGGTATTTCCTGTCCTCACTTGATGGCGCCGTCCATTTGGAGGGGGTTTCGGGAGCTGACCCACAGATGGCGCGGTCGTCACTGCTCCGTGCTCGGACGCTGGGCTCGGGTCCGTAACACCTCCCCACCAAAAAGAATTTGGTTTGGGGTTCTATAAAGAGAAACACAAACCAAATCAGTACGTGGATACAACTCCACACGGACTCACGTACACTAAGAACTGGAATGGCGAGGATGTCCTGTCCACAGAACTGTCCGAACGGGAAACTCTGGCACAGATGAAACTTGAAGATATTAGGCCATGACCTGCCTGTTGCAACTTCCCACACTTCCACCGAGATGTTAATCCGGAGCATAATCTCACGTGTCTCGAGTAAGGATCGACATCGACGCGATTTAGGGTGAATCGACACTTTCCTGTGTCGTGGCACCGATGATGGCTGGTCCCAGACGGCATTTCTAGTACCGGTCCGGTGGTCCTTCGGGGAGACGGGAACCTGGAATACAGGGGTCTGATAATTTAGAGTGACAGCGACAGCGGGTAAAACAGTACTTACAGCATACTCCTCTACTAGGCCCACACCTAGTCCCAACAGGGCTGCTCGTACATCGAGGATGGCATTCGCTCTGCCACCGTCAGGTCGACCAACTTTCCGTATAACGCTGCATCTAGGCTCAGCTATCACGCGCGGGGTGTCAACCTGTCGGAAACAGTCACTCATAATAGCATATCTCGTACCTCCTGCATCCACTATCACCTTCCAGGTCCCTTCTTCGACTACACTACTCACAGTGCACGTCTCCAATCCCTGGGGTCTTTTCGCGATGTTCATGGGAGCCATCATCTGTCGGATCGTCCACTCGTCCTTACTGAGAGCACACATGAGAATTAAACTAAATACCGCTAAGAAACATTTGGTTAACTCAGGGATAAGTTTCACGAGCCTGAAATGTCCATAGCCAGCTATATCCATTAGCCTGGTTTGGACCGAAGAGGGCTGTAGAACCTATACACATACCTCACATACCTCCGACGACTGGGGAATCTCTGGCCGGTTCAATGAACGCTGTACCTTGCCATACCGCAAGTACTCATCCGCCTTCGCTCCCGACTCTTTGGTATCCGTGGGTACTTTCACACGAGGCCTCTCTTCATGCTCAGTTGCCTCTGCCATCGTAACCTCATGCTTCTTATCGGGAAACGATTCAGGAGACTCTGCTAGAACGTTGTCGATCTGCGGGTGAGAGGAAGGATTAAACATATTATTTTCCGGATCTGTCTGTACCTGGACATTACCAACGCCTGCCGTTACCTCGGACCTTGCTGTTCCGGCTGACTCGTCCGCGACCTTGGGATGATTGTTGTTCCAATCTGTCACCAAGTCGTTGGCTAGTATCACGTCAATTCCAGCTATAGGTAGGGTATCGACTACTGCCAACGCACATGTGCCGCTGAAGTAAGGCGAGTCGAGATGTACCGGCACTAAGGGGGCGACATACTGCGTCCTAGGAAACCCGACTAGGACAACCTTTTGTCTCCTATCCACACTCACTCCCTCGGGTAACGAGCTACTCACGATCAGGGACTGGGCTGCTCCACAATCTCTGAGCACTACAACAGATCTACCAGTATGATCACTCGTTACATACCCGCCTGAAGTGTGTGGGGAAAACAATCTTGGTTCTCCCTGCGTAGTCGTAGACTGGCTTCCTGCTGGTAGTGTCACACAGTTCATCAACATCACCTCTCTACGAGCGCCGTTACCTCTTCTGCCTCGGCACATAGCAGCTACATGCCCTTTCTGCCCACAAGTCCAACACACCATATTCCTCCTCGGGCTCCGGTGTTTCGGACTGTTAGGACTAGTCCTTCGAGGGCTACTTGGGGGCGTCTTCTCAGTACTTCGTGGGACGGGTCTCTCCTCTTCCTGATGAGGTTTGTCAAACAGGCGTGGGTAATTCCTCGGGACGTACTTAGCAGAAGGCCTATGCATCAGGATGTATTCCTCAGCCATGGTGGCTGCCGCACTTAAGGTCTCCACCTGCTGTTCCTCTAAGTACGTCTTCAGGTCTCCAGACAAACAATCCTTGAAGTCCTCTAACAGTATGAGCTGCTCGAGGTCTTCTTTGGTCTCCACCTTCCGAGAGGCACACCATTCCTGGAAAAGTCGCTCCTTGATAGTGGCGAATTCGGTGAAAGTGTGCTCTGAGGTCTTTTTCAGGTTCCTGAACTTCTGCCTGTAAGCCTCAGGTACCAATTGGTACGCCATGAGCACGACCTTCTTCACCTTGTCATAATCGCCGGAGTCGTCAAGGGACAACGTGGAGTAGGCGATTTGGGCCTTCCCAGTCAAGACTGACTGTATCATGATGGCCCAATTCTCCCTTGGCCACTCCAAAGAGGCAGCGACTTTCTCGAAGGCCGGGAAGAACTTCGACACTTCCTTCTCATTGAATTTTGGGACCATTTTGATGTTCCTTACCGGATCGAAAACACTTGTTTCCATTCTTTGCCTCCCACCACCTAACCGCAATACTTCTAGTTCATGTTGTCTCTGTCTTTCTTTTTCTTCTCTCTCTCGCTGTTTCTCTTCCCTTTCTCGCTCTTCTCTTCTTTCTTCTCGTTCTAATTCTAAACGCCTTATCTCTAATTCTTTATCTTGTCTCTCTCTTTCCATTTCTAATTTCTTCCATTCTATCTCGCGATTTATTTCCAAGGCACGCATTTTGACTGTTAGCAAGCTAATATTCAGCTCACCTGCATTGCTGTCAATGTCGCTGCCTTTATCTTCCTTTTCAGTGGAAGCTATTTCCTCACCTTCTTTTGTACCTAGTGCCTCATCTTCCTGTTTTTCTTCGGCCTTCAAATGCCGGTGAACCTTGGACAAGATCTCCACACGGGAATCACTGGCACGTATCTTGATATCCAGGTAGGCACTCACCAGTACGAGTTCCTGTTTGCCCAGATATTTCAATCTGGCAAGACAGTCCTCCCTGTTCAGAAAAGCCTGAACATCGTCCAGATCGTCGATGGTCGCTTTTTCTGCCATTGTCGCTGAGATGGAACACTAGCACTTAACACACCGCTTTCGTTTAGCACTTAACGCACCGAGCACTGTTCTACGTCAATATTGCACTTTATCTCACCAATCACTGCACTTGCCAATATTGCACGTAATTACACCGGGCACCGCACTACACAATATTGCACTTAATCACAGCGAGCACTTCGCTATACAATGTTGCACTGAATCACACCGAGCACCGCACTACACAATATTGCACTTAATCACAGCGAGCACCGCACTGCACAATATTGCACTTAGTCACTCCGAGCACCGCACAGGACGTATAACGTCCTAATAGTCACACACAGGGGGAATTATTTACAGGGATTGCGCCACTTCACCACCCCTGTCAAACATACTTGACAAGGGGTCGGATCCCGCTGGGGATGCCAATTATGTTACGGCTCTCTCGGGTCGCAACCGGGTTCTTTCTCTGATGTTGTTAGAGGTAGGGTATCCGGCCCCAAGCTAGTAGTGGCCAATTATGTTACGGCCCTCTCGGGTCACAACTGGGTTCTTTCTCTGATGTTGTTAGAGGTAGGGTATCCGTCCCCAAGCTAGTAGTGGCTTTCAAGGGATGTGATCCGTAATGCAAGTAAAATAAAAGGGGAAGGGAGACAAAGGCAAAAACTTAATAATATAATTATTACCGTCACCATAAATAATATAAAGGTTATCACAAGGGGGAGGAATACACACTATAATATACAACGTAGTCTTCCTCTGAAGACTCTGGACGTTCACGGTGCTCAACGATGCTAAGCTCTCGGTCCTCTTGTGGCCTCACGACGAATCCTTCGATTCTCTTGAGTCTACCCTGGCCACAGGCCAGCCAAATCACAGTTCCACTGGGGGCACCGTCCTGGAGGCCATCAACCACAAGTCCAGCCGGTAGCTGGCAGGTTCCAATCAGCAGCGCTGGTTAGGCCACTCCACGACCGATACTAGGGTAGCGAGCCCTAGTCAGGAGCCTCGTGTGATCCCACAGACCACTCTCCTCACCACAACACCCCAGTGGTTAAGCGTCTCCACCAGTCAGTCCCGGGTACGACAATCCTTCAGCTGCCACGTCACGGACAGGCTAACACCACAGTGTTCATCCGGGGGGGTGACTCACAGCCGCTGCAGCAAATACTTGGAGACAAGACGGCTGCCTTGGGTAGACTGATCCAACGTTCATTACAGCAGTCCCAGGTCGACTCTGTAATCAGACACGTCATCAGTAATAGGGACACTCTAGGGCACCTCACTTACAGGCTTAGACACAAACGCCCACCTATCCACTCCATAGATGGCGTTGCTGTCTAAGCGTCACCTCACCAGAGGTCAGCAGCGGCTGTGTTATGAGCTGATCAGGATGGGAAACTAGCCCTTGTGGCTGGTATTTCCTGTCCTCACTTGATGGCGCCGTGCATTTGGAGGGGGTTTCGGGAGCTGACCCACAGATGGCGCGGTCATCACTGCTCCGTGCTCGGACGCTGGGCTCGGGTCCGTAACAGAGACATGATCACTACCTCAAAATTCTCAGAGGAATTTACAAGGATGAAAAGAATAAACTGTTTAACACGGAGGGTACGCGAACAAGGGGACATAGGTGGAAACTGAGTACCCAAATGAGCCACAATGTCAGAGTAGTTAACAGATGGAATGCATTTGGCAGTGATGTGGTGGAGGCTGACTCCATACACATTTTCAAATGTAGACATGATAGAGCTCAGTAGGCTGAGGAACCTGTACACCAGTTGATTGGCAGTTGAAAGGTGGGACCGAAGAACCTCAGCTCTACCCTGCAAGAACAGCTAGGTGAGTACACCCCTCCCCCCCCCCCCCGTCTCCATGGACTGCTCCATAAGAGCAGGACTAAATTAAGAAATTGGCATCTGCCACACCAACAACCAATCAGCTGGCGAGTTTCAACCTCCAGGCCACGACGTTCCCTGTGCTTCCCAACTCCTTGGCTGCAACGACGTCCGCATCAGACCAGGGCTCCGCCCCCCACAGGGGACCCAGCACACGGGCGATTGCTGTCCAACCAACATACTCACCAACCAGCCAATGAGCGACCTCGACCACCACAACTCTGATGTGACTGTTACTCAACAGTCGTCATGATGCAAACGAGCTACCTACGATGTCGGTCACAACGGAACTATTACAGCCCCATCAAGCTTCATCAATCCAACCAGAACAAACCCCAACACCAGCAGAAACCGAAACTACGGAACCAGCAACATCAACAACAACAACGTCGTTACCAACTGTACTAAACCCAACAACGACACAGGCCCCAGCTACAGAATCACCGCAACAACGACACAGGCCCCAGCTACAGAATCACCCAAACAACAACACAGGCCCCAGCTACAGAACCACCACAACAAGGACACAGGCCCCAGCTACAGAATCACCCAAACAACGATACAGGCCCAAGCTACAGAACCACCCCAACTACGACACAGGCCCCAGCTACAGAACCACCCCAACAACAACACAGGCCCCAGCTACAGAACCACCTCAACAAGGACACAGGCCCCAGCTACAGAACCAACCCAACTACGACACAGGCCCCAGCTACAGAACCACCCCAACTACGACACAGGCCCCAGCTACAGAACCACCCCAACTACGACACAGGCCCCAGCTACAGAACCACCCCAACTACGACACAGGCCCCAGCTACAGAACCACTGCTTCAACGACACAGGCCCCAGCTACAGAACCACCTCAACAAGGACACAGGCCCCAGCTACAGAACCACCCAAACAACTATACAGGCCCCATCTACAGAACCACCGCAACAACATCACAGGCCCCAGCTGCAGAACCACAGCACCAAAAACACAGGCTCCAGCTGCAGAACCACCGCACGAACTACACAGGCCTCAACTACAGAACCACCGCACCAAAAACACTGGCCCCAGCTACAGAACCACTCCAACAACGACACAGACCCCAGCTACAGAACCACCACACCAACGACACAGGCCCCAGCTACAGAACCACCCCAACTACGACACAGGCCCCAGCTACAGAACCACCCCAACTATGACAAAGGCCCCAGCTATAGAACCACCCCAACTATGACACAGGCCCCAGCTACAGAACCATCCCAACAACGACACAGGCCCCAGCTACAGAACCACCCCAACAAAGACACAGACCCCAGCTACAAAACCAAACCAAAAATGACACAGGCCCTAGCTACAGAACCACCCCAACAAAGACACAGACCCCAGCTACAAAACCAAACCAAAAATGACACAGGCCCCAGCTACAGAAACACCCCAACAACGACACAGGCCACAGTTACAGAACCACCCCAACAACAACACAGGAATCGGCAACAAAACGACCGCAGCAACGACACAGGCCCCAGCTACAGAACCTTTGGGAAATTTTTACCCACTATATCTATGTTATTATCTAAAAATTGTATTATTTCTATATCATATCAAAATCATATCTAAATCATAACAAAATCATATCAAAATCATGTCAGAATCACTATAGATTCATTATACATCTTGATCCTAGATGACAAGGCCTCTGAATACGATCACGTACACCATAGGGCCCTATAGGTGCCTACGTGACTTTGTGCATGATTTCTCAAGAATCCAGAAGCTTCTAGAAGGATTTCTTAATAAAAAAACTATTGGAACTATTGATTCGATTTCTGGTAGGGGTTAAATCGAATCCTGAATAAGAATCAGTAGTACTATCAAGTACTACTTATTATCTTTATATCCTATATCTAATTATATTATAATCACATCTTATCTCAATCATATGTCTAGACAGTAAAAATAATCAATCAATATTCATTGGAAGCTACCCCTCTCAAGGGAGAGAGAGCAGCCATCTCGGGAACAAGCGACCGACTGGGGCACCCCCTGGGCAAAATGTGTGTGTTTACAAACAGTGAACAAGTGTGAGGATGCCTTGCGGACATTAATCGACTTAGGACACCTTATCGAATTATCTTTATCACCAGTGATTACTCTCTAGAACTGGGGGAGTACCTTGACAATATATCGAGAAGGAAAATTCCTAGAACATATATATCTATGTAAGTGAAGAGTGGAACACACAAAGTGACAGTCTCCACCTTCACCTTCATCAACTATCATCCTTCTGCAAACGCAATTAAGGGAATAATCATGTAGTAATGCTACCAGAACAATCTACAGCAAAGCTGTGATATAAAATATCGTGCCTAACTCAACAAGAGAGTTATCCAGTCTGGCACACTTTGTCAGACAGGCACCCGGCATTCAGAGAAGTATATTGAATGTTATTAGAATATTAATTGGCCAATTGTATGCTTGTATAACTTTAATATATCCAATTAGTCTGTCTGTCGGTTATAGAGCGAGGCAATGCCTCATATTTCAGTAAGTTTATTAATATTGTAGTGCAGCAGCTGAATATTTTCAAAGCATAAAGACACTCGCGAGGTAAACAAAGCCTCATGAGTGTTCCTTGTTTGGGAAAAGGTTCAATCAGGCTGATGAACCTCTTCATACAAATTGAATATATAGATAAATATCCTTGAACATATAAATTAAGTTAACAATTGCTTGCTTAGTTATCTTTAATTTATCATACAAGTTCATCCAATTGAATATAATTTTTAGTACTTATTTAACAGTACTTAGACCACATTTAAGGTCATTTATCATACTTCTACAATTTAAATTGTTGTTTATAGTATAGTATATATTAGCTGTTGATAGTTATGGAGCTAGGCTGGACTATGTACATGTTTAAATCCCGGCTTTAAACAGAACCAGTGTTCAGTCATAGAACTGAATTGATTAATAAAATCTTATCCTTGTATGAAAAAATACAAGTTAATATGAGATACTTGTTTCCAGGTGGATTGTGGATCTTCAATCAACCAATCAACTAATTCATTCACCCCACCTGCCCAATACAGCCCACACTCTATCATTAGGAAAACAGGAGCTAGGATTTGCATCCCTAGCTAGAGACTTTAGTTGAATTAATTGCAGAGAGTAATTTTTAATTTAGTACAGTACAAGTCCCTGGTAGTCTCCTCTCATATCAATCCCGGCAGGTTTTTACGACAGAACCGTCCTAACAACAACACAGGCCCTAGCTACAGAACCACCTCACCAACGAAATAGGTCCCAGCTACAGAACCACCGCACTAACAACACAGGCCCCAGCTACAGAACCACACCAACAACGACACAGGCCCAAGCTACTCAACCATCCTAACAACGACACAGATCCCAGCAACAGAACCACCCCAACAACGACACAGGCCCCCAGATAAAGAATCACACCAAAAACGACACAGGCCGCAGCTACAGCACCACCGCACGAAAGACACAGGCCCTAGCTACGGAAACACCCCAATAACGGCATAGGTCCCAGCTACAGAACCACCCCAACAACGACACAGGCCCCAGCTACAGAACCACCGCAACAATGACACAGGTCCCAGCTACCGAACCACCGCAACAATGACACAGGTCCCAGCTACAGAACCACCGCAACAATGACACAGGTCCCAGCTACAGAACCACCGCAACAATGACACAGGTCCCAGCTACAGAACCACCGCAACAATGACACAGGTCCCAGCTACAGAACCACCGCAACAATGACACAGGTCCCAGCTACAGAACCACTGCAACAATGACACAGGTCCCAGCTACAGAACCACCGCAACAATGACACAGGTCCCAGCTACAGAACCACCGCAACAATGACACAGGTCCCAGCTACAGAACCACCGCAACAATGACACAGGTCCCAGCTACAGAACCACCGCAACAATGACACAGGTCCCAGCTACAGAACCACCGCAACAATGACACAGGTCCCAGCTACAGAACCACCGCAACAATGACACAGGTCCAAGCTACAGAACCACCGCAACAATGACACAGGTCCAAGCTACAGAACCACCACAACAACAAAACAAGCCCCAGCTACCGAACAATCCTAACAACGACACAGGCCCAAGCTATAGAACCTTCCCAACAACGACACAAACAACATATACAGAACAACCGCAACAACGACACAGGCCCCAGCCACAGAACAACCCCAACAATGACACAGGCACCACCTAAAGAACCACCCTGACAACGACACAGATACATCAGAGTGGCTTGATGTCACCAGCAGAGTCCCACAGGGCTCAGTACATGGACCCATCCTGTTTCTAATATATGTAAACGATCTTCCGGAGGGTATTGACACGTTGCTCTCAATGTTTGCTGATGATGCAAAAATTATGAGAAGAATGAAGACGGATGAAGATAGACAGAGACTACAGGATGACCTGGACAAACTTGAGGAATTGTCTAGAAAATGGCTGCTAAAGCTCAACTCAGGAAAGTGTAAGGTAATGAAATTAGGGGAAGGGAGCAGGAGGCTGAACACAAGGTATCATCTGGGAGGTGAAATCCTGCAAGAGGCAAATAGAGAGAAAGATCTGGGGGTCGATATCACACCGAACCTGTCCCCAGAGCCCCACATCAAAAGAATATCATCAGCGGCATATGCTAGACTGATCAACATAAGAACTGCCTTTAGAAACTTGTATAAGGAATCGTTCAGGACTCTGTATACCAATTACGTAAGACCAATCCTGGAGTATGCAGATCCAGCCAGGAGTCCATACCTAGTTAAACACAAGACAAAGTTAGAGAACATTCAGCGGTATGCCACCAGGCTCGTCCCGGAACTGACAGGAATGAGCAAGAGGAAAGGCTAGAGGAGCTGAACCTCACATCCCTGGAAAACAGAAGAGTAAGGGGAGACATGATAACCACCTACAAAATTCTCAGGGGAATTGACAGGGTGGACAAAGACAAACACTTCAGCACGGGTGGGACACGAACAAGGGGACACAAGTGGAAACTTAGTACCCAGATGAGCCACAGAGACGTTAGAAAGAATTTTTTCAGTGTCACAGTAGTTAATATATGGAATGCACTAGGAAATGATGTGGTGGCGGCTGACTCCATACAGTTTCAAATGTAGATATGATAGAGCCCAGTAGGTTCAGGACCTACTGGGTCCTGGTTCAGTACATCAGTTGATTGACAGTTGAGAGGCGGGAAAAAAGAGCCAAAGTTCAACACCCACAAGCACAATTAGGTGAGTACAGGCCCCAGCTACATAAAGACTACAACAACGATACAGGCTCTAGCTACAGAACCACCGCACCAAAGACACAGACCCCAGCTACAGAACCACCCAACAACGACACAGGCCCCAGCTACAGTACCACCCAACAACGTCACAGGCCCCAGCTACAGTACCACCCAACAACGTCACAGGCCCCAGCTACAGTACCACCCAACAACGTCACAGGCCCCAGCTACAGTACCACCCAACAACGTCACAGGCCCCAGCTACAGAACCACCCCAACAACGTCACAGGCCCCAGCTACAGAACCACCCCAACAACGTCACAGGCCCCAGCTACAGTACCACCCCAACAACGACACAGGCCCCAGCTACAGAACCACCCAACAACGTCACAGGCCCCAGCTACAGAACCACCCAACAACGTCACAGGACCCAGCTGCAGTACCACCCAACAACGTCACAGGCCCCAGCTACAGAACCACCCAACAACGTCACAGGCCCCAGCTACAGTACCACCCAACACCGTCACAGGCCCCAGCTACAGAACCACCCCAACAACGTCACAGGCCCCAGCTACAGAACCACCCAACAACGTCACAGGCCCCAGCTACAGAACCACCCAACAACGTCACAGGCCCCAGCTACAGAACCACCCAACAACGTCACAGGCCCCAGCTACAGTACCACTCCAACAACGACACAGGCCCCAGCTACAGAACCACCCAACAACGTCACAGGCCCCAGCTACAGAACCACCCCAACAACGTCACAGGCCCCAGCTACAGAACCACCCAACAACGTCACAGGCCCCAGCTACAGAACCACCCCAACAACGTCACAGGCCCCAGCTACAGAACCACCCAACAACGTCACAGCCCCCAGCTACAGAACCACTCAACAACGTCACAGGCCCCAGCTACAGAACCACCCAACAACGACACAGGCCCCAGCTACATTACCACCCAACAACGACACAGGCCCCAGCTACAGTACCACCCAACAACGTCACAGGCCCCAGCTACAGTACCACCCAACAACGTCACAGGCCCCAGCTACAGAACCACCCAACAACGACACAGGCCCCAGCTACAGTACCACCCAACAACGTCACAGGCCCCAGCTACAGTACCACCCCAACAACGTCACAGGCCCCAGCTACAGTACCACCCAACAACGACACAGGCCCCAGCTACAGTACCACCCAACAACGTCACAGGCCCCAGCTACAGTACCACCCAACAACGTCACAGGCCCCAGCTACAGTACCACCCAACAACGACACAGGCCCCAGCTACAGTACCACCCAACAACGTCACAGGCCCCAGCTACAGAACCACCCCAACAACGACACAGGCCCCAGCTACAGAACCACCCAACAACGACACAGGCCCCAGCTACAGTACCACCCAACAACGACACAGGCCCCAGCTACAGAACCACCCAACAACGTCACAGGCCCCAGCTACAGAACCACCCCAACAACGTCACAGGCCCCAGCTACAGAACCACCCAACAACGTCACAGGCCCCAGCTACAGAACCACCCCAACAACGTCACAGGCCCCAGCTACAGAACCACCCAACAACGTCACAGGCCCCAGCTACAGAACCACTCAACAACGTCACAGGCCCCAGCTACAGAACCACCCAACAACGACACAGGCCCCAGCTACAGTACCACCCAACAACGACACAGGCCCCAGCTACAGTACCACCCAACAACGTCACAGGCCCCAGCTACAGTACCACCCAACAACGTCACAGGCCCCAGCTACAGAACCACCCAACAACGACACAGGCCCCAGCTACAGTACCACCCAACAACGTCACAGGCCCCAGCTACAGTACCACCCCAACAACGTCACAGGCCCCAGCTACAGTACCACCCAACAACGACACAGGCCCCAGCTACAGTACCACCCAACAACGTCACAGGCCCCAGCTACAGTACCACCCAACAACGTCACAGGCCCCAGCTACAGTACCACCCAACAACGACACAGGCCCCAGCTACAGTACCACCCAACAACGTCACAGGCCCCAGCTACAGAACCACCCCAACAACGACACAGGCCCCAGCTACAGAACCACCCAACAACGACACAGGCCCCAGCTACAGTACCACCCAACAACGTCACAGGCCCCAGCTACAGTACCACCCAACAACGACACAGGCCCCAGCTACAGAACCACCCAACAACGTCACAGGCCCCAGCTACAGTACCACCCAACAACGTCACAGGCCCCAGCTACAGAACCACCCCAACAACGTCACAGGCCCCAGCTACAGAACCACCCCAACAACGTCACAGGCCCCAGCTACAGAACCACCCCCAACAACGTCACAGGCCCCAGCTACAGAACCACCCCAACAACGTCACAGGCCCCAGCTACAGAACCACCCCAACAACGTCACAGGCCCCAGCTACAGTACCACCCAACAACGTCACAGGCCCCAGCTACAGAACCACCCAACAACGTCACAGGCCCCAGCTACAGAACCACCCCAACAACGTCACAGGCCCCAGCGACAGTACCACCCAACAACGTCACAGGCCCCAGCTACAGAACCACCCCAACAACGTCACAGGCCCCAGCTACAGTACCACCCAACAACGTCACAGGCCCCAGCTACAGTACCACCCAACAACGTCACAGGCCCCAGCTACAGAACCACCCCAACAACGTCACAGGCCCCAGCTACAGTACCACCCAACAACGTCACAGGCCCCAGCTACAGAACCACCCCAACAACGTCACAGGCCCCAGCTACAGAACCACCCCAACAACGTCACAGGCCCCAGCTACAGAACCACCCCAACAACGTCACAGGCCCCAGCTACAGTACCACCCAACAACGTCACAGGCCCCAGCTACAGTACCACCCCAACAACGACACAGGCCCCAGCTACAGTACCACCCAACAACGTCACAGGCCCCAGCTACAGAACCACCCCAACAACGTCACAGGCCCCAGCTACAGTACCACCCAACAACGACACAGGCCCCAGCTACAGTACCACCCAACAACGTCACAGGACCCAGCTACAGTACCACCCAACAACGTCACAGGCCCCAGCTACAGTACCACTCCAACAACGTCACAGGCCCCAGCTACAGAACCACCCCAACAACGTCACAGGCCCCAGCTACAGAACCACCCCAACAACGTCACAGGCCCCAGCTACAGAACCACCCAACAACGTCACAGGCCCCAGCTACAGAACCACCCAACAACGTCACAGGCCCCAGCTACAGAACCACCCAACAACGTCACAGGCCCCAGCTACAGTACCACTCCAACAACGACACAGGCCCCAGCTACAGAACCACCCAACAACGTCACAGGCCCCAGCTACAGAACCACCCCAACAACGTCACAGGCCCCAGCTACAGAACCACCCAACAACGTCACAGGCCCCAGCTACAGAACCACCCCAACAACGTCACAGGCCCCAGCTACAGAACCACCCAACAACGTCACAGCCCCCAGCTACAGAACCACTCAACAACGTCACAGGCCCCAGCTACAGAACCACCCAACAACGACACAGGCCCCAGCTACATTACCACCCAACAACGACACAGGCCCCAGCTACAGTACCACCCAACAACGTCACAGGCCCCAGCTACAGTACCACCCAACAACGTCACAGGCCCCAGCTACAGAACCACCCAACAACGACACAGGCCCCAGCTACAGTACCACCCAACAACGTCACAGGCCCCAGCTACAGTACCACCCCAACAACGTCACAGGCCCCAGCTACAGTACCACCCAACAACGACACAGGCCCCAGCTACAGTACCACCCAACAACGTCACAGGCCCCAGCTACAGTACCACCCAACAACGTCACAGGCCCCAGCTACAGTACCACCCAACAACGACACAGGCCCCAGCTACAGTACCACCCAACAACGTCACAGGCCCCAGCTACAGAACCACCCCAACAACGACACAGGCCCCAGCTACAGAACCACCCAACAACGACACAGGCCCCAGCTACAGTACCACCCAACAACGACACAGGCCCCAGCTACAGAACCACCCAACAACGTCACAGGCCCCAGCTACAGAACCACCCCAACAACGTCACAGGCCCCAGCTACAGAACCACCCAACAACGTCACAGGCCCCAGCTACAGAACCACCCCAACAACGTCACAGGCCCCAGCTACAGAACCACCCAACAACGTCACAGGCCCCAGCTACAGAACCACTCAACAACGTCACAGGCCCCAGCTACAGAACCACCCAACAACGACACAGGCCCCAGCTACAGTACCACCCAACAACGACACAGGCCCCAGCTACAGTACCACCCAACAACGTCACAGGCCCCAGCTACAGTACCACCCAACAACGTCACAGGCCCCAGCTACAGAACCACCCAACAACGACACAGGCCCCAGCTACAGTACCACCCAACAACGTCACAGGCCCCAGCTACAGTACCACCCCAACAACGTCACAGGCCCCAGCTACAGTACCACCCAACAACGACACAGGCCCCAGCTACAGTACCACCCAACAACGTCACAGGCCCCAGCTACAGTACCACCCAACAACGTCACAGGCCCCAGCTACAGTACCACCCAACAACGACACAGGCCCCAGCTACAGTACCACCCAACAACGTCACAGGCCCCAGCTACAGAACCACCCCAACAACGACACAGGCCCCAGCTACAGAACCACCCAACAACGACACAGGCCCCAGCTACAGTACCACCCAACAACGTCACAGGCCCCAGCTACAGTACCACCCAACAACGACACAGGCCCCAGCTACAGAACCACCCAACAACGTCACAGGCCCCAGCTACAGTACCACCCAACAACGTCACAGGCCCCAGCTACAGAACCACCCCAACAACGTCACAGGCCCCAGCTACAGAACCACCCCAACAACGTCACAGGCCCCAGCTACAGAACCACCCCCAACAACGTCACAGGCCCCAGCTACAGAACCACCCCAACAACGTCACAGGCCCCAGCTACAGAACCACCCCAACAACGTCACAGGCCCCAGCTACAGTACCACCCAACAACGTCACAGGCCCCAGCTACAGAACCACCCAACAACGTCACAGGCCCCAGCTACAGAACCACCCCAACAACGTCACAGGCCCCAGCGACAGTACCACCCAACAACGTCACAGGCCCCAGCTACAGAACCACCCCAACAACGTCACAGGCCCCAGCTACAGTACCACCCAACAACGTCACAGGCCCCAGCTACAGTACCACCCAACAACGTCACAGGCCCCAGCTACAGAACCACCCCAACAACGTCACAGGCCCCAGCTACAGTACCACCCAACAACGTCACAGGCCCCAGCTACAGAACCACCCCAACAACGTCACAGGCCCCAGCTACAGAACCACCCCAACAACGTCACAGGCCCCAGCTACAGAACCACCCCAACAACGTCACAGGCCCCAGCTACAGTACCACCCAACAACGTCACAGGCCCCAGCTACAGTACCACCCCAACAACGACACAGGCCCCAGCTACAGTACCACCCAACAACGTCACAGGCCCCAGCTACAGAACCACCCCAACAACGTCACAGGCCCCAGCTACAGTACCACCCAACAACGACACAGGCCCCAGCTACAGTACCACCCAACAACGTCACAGGACCCAGCTACAGTACCACCCAACAACGTCACAGGCCCCAGCTACAGTACCACTCCAACAACGTCACAGGCCCCAGCTACAGAACCACCCCAACAACGTCACAGGCCCCAGCTACAGAACCACCCCAACAACGTCACAGGCCCCAGCTACAGTACCACCCCAACAACGTCACAGGCCCCAGCTACAGTACCACCCAACAACGTCACAGGCCCCAGCTACAGTACCACCCCAACAACGTCACAGGCCCCAGCTACAGTACCACCCAACAACGTCACAGGCCCCAGCTACAGTACCACCCCAACAACGACACAGGCCCCAGCTACAGTACCACCCAACAACGTCACAGGCCCCAGCTACAGAACCACCCCAACAACGTCACAGGCCCCAGCTACAGAACCACCCCAACAACGTCACAGGCCCCAGCTACAGTACCACCCCAACAACGTCACAGGCCCCAGCTACAGTACCACCCAACAACGTCACAGGCCCCAGCTACAGTACCACCCAACAACGTCACAGGCCCCAGCTACAGTACCACTCAACAACGTCACAGGCCCCAGCTACAGAACCACCCCAACAACGTCACAGGCCCCAGCTACAGTAACCACCCAACAACGTCACAGGCCCCAGCTACAGTACCACCCAACAACGTCACAGGCCCCAGCTACAGTACCACCCAACAACGTCACAGGCCCCAGCTACAGTACCACCCAACAACGTCACAGGCCCCAGCTACAGTACCACCCAACAACGTCACAGGCCCCAGCTACAGTACCACCCAACAACGTCACAGGCCCCAGCTACAGTAACCACCCAACAACGTACACAGGCCCCAGCTACAGTACCACCCAACAACGTCACAGGCCCCAGCTACAGTACCACCCAACAACGTCACAGGCCCCAGCTACAGTACCACCCAACAACGTCACAGGCCCCAGCTACAGTACCACCCAACAACGTCACAGGCCCCAGCTACAGTACCACCCAACAACGTCACAGGCCCCAGCTACAGTACCACCCAACAACGTCACAGGCCCCAGCTACAGTACCACCCAACAACGTCACAGGCCCCAGCTACAGTACCACCCAACAACGACACAGGCCCCAGCTACAGTACCACCCAACAACGTCACAGGCCCCAGCTACAGTACCACCCAACAACGACACAGTCCCCAGCTACAGTACCACTCAACAACGTCACAGGCCCCAGCTACAGTACCACTCAACAACGACACAGTCCCCAGCTACAGTACCACTCAACAACGACACAGTCCCCAGCTACAGTACCACCCAACAACGTCACAGGCCCCAGCTACAGTACCACCTCAACAACGTCACAGGCCCCAGCTACAGTACCACCCAACAACGACACAGGCCCCAGCTACAGTACCACCCAACAACGTCACAGGCCCCAGCTACAGTACCACTCCAACAACGACACAGACCCCAGCTACAGTACCACTCAACAACGTCACAGGCCCCAGCTACAGTACCACTCAACAACGACACAGTCCCCAGCTACAGTACCACTCAACAACGTACACAGTCCCCAGCTACAGTACCACCCAACAACGTCACAGGCCCCAGCTACAGTACCACTCAACAACGACACAGTCCCCAGCTACAGTACCACCCAACAACGACACAGGTCCCAGCTACAGTACCACTCAACAACGACACAGGCCCCAGCTACAGTACCACCCAACAACGACACAGGTCCCAGCTACAGTACCACTCAACAACGACACAGTCCCCAGCTACAGTACCACTCCAACAACGACACAGGTCCCAGCTACAGTACCACCCAACAACGACACAGTCCCCAGCTACAGAAGCACTCCAACAACGACACAGTCCCCAGCTACAGAAGCACTCCAACAACGACACAGGTCCCAGCTACAGTACCACTCAACAACGACACAGGCCCCAGCTACAGTACCACCCAACAACGACACAGGTCCCAGCTACAGTACCACTCAACAACGACACAGTCCCCAGCTACAGTACCACTCCAACAACGACACAGGTCCCAGCTACAGTACCACCCAACAACGACACAGGTCCCAGCTACAGTACCACTCAACAACGACACAGTCCCCAGCTACAGTACCACTCCAACAACGACACAGGTCCCAGCTACAGTACCACCCAACAACGTCACAGGCCCCAGCTACAGTACCACTCCAACAACGACACAGGCCCCAGCTACAGAACCACCCCAACAACGACACAGTCCCCAGCTACAGTGCCACTCCAACAACGACACAGGCCCCAGCTACAGTACCACTCCAACAACGACACAGGCCCCAGCTACAGAAGCACTGCAACAAGCAACTGTACCACAAGATGTACTAGAAGAGATGGAAATCACCTACATCGAACCAGTATCCGAAGTAATACCAGACAGAACAGACAAGAGCAAACCATGTTACTGTCACCTTATCTCACAGGATGACGAGTTCTATGCAACAGCAATTCTAGAAAAAAAAAACCGGACAGAAAATGCAGCCGCTCTTCGCCAACAGGAACAGTGTCAAATTCACTCACCCAATACTCGTCCATTATTCCACAGTGGAACGATACGTAGACCCCAGCATCCTGCACACAAACATCATCGACCCCATCTTCAGGAAGAATAAGTGGAGTGAGAACGACTTCTCTACCAAGGACAACGACCCGGAAGGAACTCCGATACCAAAGATAGCGTGTGGACAATTTAGGCGAAAATACCACGTCATACCTACAGCACCTCGACCACCACCACCTCGACCCCCGAATAACAGTTTAAAGAACGATAAGGTTCGCCAACACCATTGGGAAGACGCCTCCTCCAAGCTAGACAGAGCACCTCATCTGAACCAGGCCATTACCAAACCGCCTCACCACTAGCTTCCTGCCGCTGTTGACAAACTCAAGACCAGGTCAAGACCAAAAACCAGATGCCAATCTAAAGTAGAAATGCCACTGAACTCTCAAGCCTCTTCTCTTCACATCCAAATCCTTTTCCAATAATATCATCTACCCATCCTTCTTCCCATCTTCTGCTTCTTTGGGTCAGAAAGTAAAGAAAAACGCCAGTCACAGAGAACCTTAAACAGTACAGAACATGGTGAAGGACGCCAGACACAACAACAAACAGTACAGAACATGGTGAAGGACGCCAGACACAACAACAAACAGTACAGAACATGGTGAAGGACGCCAGACACAACAACAAACAGTACAGAACATGGTGAAGGACGCCAGACACAACAACAAACAGTACAGAACATGGTGAAGGACGCCAGACACAACAACAAACAGTACAGAACATGGTGAAGGACGCCAGACACAACAACAAACAGTACAGAACATGGTGAAGGACGCCAGACACAACAACAAACAGTACAGAACATGGTGAAGGACGCCAGACACAACAACAAACAGTGCAGAACATGGTGCAGGACGCCAGACACAACAACAAACAGTGCAGAACATGGTGAAGGACGCCAGACACAACAACAAACAGTGCAGAACATGGTGAAGGACGCCAGACACAACAACAAACAGTGCAGAACATGGTGAAGGACGCCAGACACAACACCAAACAGTGCAGAACATGCTGAAGGACGCCAGACACAACACCAAACAGTGCAGAACATGGTGAAGGACGCCAGACACAACACTATATGAGAAAGGGGATGAAAATATATTCAAATAATACTCAATAATAAACTTCAACAGAGCCTCTTCACTTCCTTACTTACAGTACAGGTACGTCGTCTTAAACGTGAAATAGATAACATATTTTTCAATATTCATTGACTAGGACATATTAAAGCAAGAAATTATTTCTCACTCACCAGACCGATTACTGTACACAGTCACTCTGAGAGAAGTGAGGAGAAGAACCTGACAACAGCGAGAGTGGCACCTCACAAGCGCCCCCAACACACTCCATCAGTGGGTGAAGCCCAGCGCCCCCAACACACTCCTTCAGTGGGTGAAGCCCAGCGCCTCCAACACACTCCTTCAGTGGGTGAAGCCCAGCACCCCAACACACTCCCTCAGTGGGTGAAGCCCAGCGCCCCCAACACACTCCTTCAGTGGGTGAAGCCCAGCGCCTCCAACACACTCCTTCAGTGGGTGAAGCCTAGCGCCTCCAACACACTCCTTCAGTGGGTGAAGCCCAGCACCCCAACACACTCCCTCAGTGGGTGAAGCCCAGCGCCCCCAACACACTCCCTCAGTGGGTGAAGCCCAGCGCCCCCAGCACACTCCTTCAGTGGATGAAGCCCAGCGCCCCCAGCACACTCCTGCAGTGGGTGAAGCCCAGCGCCTCCAACACACTCCTTCAGTGGGTGAAGCCCAGCGCCCCCAGCACACTCCTGCAGTGGGTGAAGCCCAGCGCCTCCAACACACTCCTTCAGTGGGTGAAGCCCAGCGCCCCAACACACTCCCTCAGTGGGTGAAGCCCAGCGCCCCCAACACACTCCCTCTGTGGGTGAAGCCCAGCGCCCCCAACACACTCCCTCAGTGGGTGAAGCCCAGCGCCCCCAGCACACTCCTTCAGTGGATGAAGCCCAGCACCCCCAGCACACTCCTTCAGTGGGTGAAGCCCAGCGCCTCCAACACACTCCTTCAGTGGGTGAAGCCCAGCGCTCCCAACACACTCCTTCAGTGGGTGAAGCCCAGCGCCCCCAACACACTCCCTCAGTGGGTGAAGCCCAGCGCCCCCAACACACTCCTTCAGTGGATGAAGCCCAGCACCCCCAGCACACTCTTTCAGTGGGTGAAGCCCAGCGCTCCCAACACACTCCTTCAGTGGGTGAAGCCCAGCGCCCCCAACACACTCCCTCAGTGGGTGAAACCCAGCGCCCCCAGCACACTCCTTCAGTGGGTGAAGCCCAGCGCCCCCAGCACACTCCTTCAGTGGGTGAAGCCCAGCGCCTCCAACACACTTCTTCAGTGGGTGAAGCCCAGCGCCTCTAAAACACTCCCTCAGTGGGTGTAGCCCAGCGCTCCCAACACACTCCCTCTTGGGTGAAGCCCAGCGCCTTCAGCACACTCCTTCAGTGGGTGAAGCCCAGCGCCTTCAGCACACTCCTTCAGTGGGTGAAGCCCAGCGCTCCCAACACACTCCTTCAGTGGGTGAAGCCCAGCGCCTCCAGCACACTTCTTCAGTGGGTGAAGCCCAGAGCCCCCAGCACAATCCTTCAGTGGGGGAAGCCCAGCGCCTCCAACGTACTCCCTCAGTGGGTGAAGCCCAGCGCCTCCAACACACTCCCTCAGTGGGTGAATCTCAGCGCCCCCAACACACTCCTTCAGTGGGTGAAGCTCAGCGCCTCCAACACACTCCTTCAGTGGGTGAAGCTCAGCGCCCCCAACACACTCCTTCAGTGGGTGAAGCTCAGCGCCCCCAACACACTCCTTCAGTGGGTGAAGCTCAGCGCCTCCAACACACTCCTTCAGTGAGTGAAGCCCAGCGCCCCCAGCACACTTCTTCAGTGGGTGAAGCCCAGCATTTCCAACACACTCCCTCAGAGGGTGAAGCCCAGCGCCTTCAACACACTCCCTCAGTGGGTGAAGCCCAGCGCCCCCATCACACTCCCTCAGTGGGTGAATCTCAGCGCCCCCAACACACTCTCTCAGTGGGTGAAGCCCAGCGCCTCAGCTCTTTTGGGGTGCTGGGAGGCTTCCCTCGGCGGTAAACTTCACACACACACACACACACACACACACACCCAGCTTGACCAGGTGGGACGACCCGCCGGGGAGCTACCTGATTGTGCTGTGAGTGGTGACTGTGATCAGTGGTACAGTGAATTAGTGAACTGTCACATAACGATACAGTGACTGACTCCAGAGCTCTGTGTAGACAGAGAAGAACCAACCTCATCAATCACCTAGTGGGAGACAACGAAGGATAACCATCGTCATCATACATCGCCCTGCCCTTACTCATCTGGTTGTGTGCACGGGAGGCAGACTGGTATGTACCCCCCTCTCTGGTCAATTAATCAGGTGTACAGAATGAGGTAAAAGATTTTCAAATTCTCGTTCAGGATATCATATATATTTAAAAATCTCAGAGTGGCTCATTTAGGCAGAGGTAACGCATAAGGGATATCTTGACACATACAAGCACGCCCGCCCACGTACGTATCTACGCACACAAGTGTGCACACGCTAAAACAGACACACACACACGTGCACACACACACACACACAATTGTTCAGTCAGGGGAAAAGGCATTAACACCTGGGATAGGACCTTATTATCCCCCCCCCCCTCTTGACCCCACCATCTGACCTGACCTGACTTAGTCGCCATCTCCGCCCCCCCCCCACCCCCAGTCCCCCGCATCGCCCATACACACACTCTTCCCCTCCCCACTCTCCCTCTCTCCCACTCCCTCTCTCCCACTCCCACTATCTCTCTCCTGCTCTCTCTCTCCTGCTCTCTCTCTCCTGCTCTCTCTCTCTCTCTCTCTCTCTCTCTCTCTCTCTCTCTCTCTCTCTCTCTCTCTCTCTCTCTCTCTCTCTCTCTCTCTCTCTCTCTCTCTCTCTCTCTCTCTCTCTCTCTCTCTCTCTTCTCTCTCTCTCTCTCTCTCTCTCCCTCCTCCTCCCTCTCCCTCCCTCTTTCCTTCCCCCTCCCTCCCCCTCTCCCTCCCTCTCTTTCCTTCCCCCTCCCTCTCTGCCCACACACACACACCTCCCCCCTCTCTCCCTCACCCGCTCTCTCCCTCACCCGCTCTCTCCCTCACCCGCTCTCTCCCTCACCCGCTCTCTCCCTCACCCACGCTCTCCCTCTCCTCTCTCTCCTTCCCGCCTCTCTCTCCATCTCCTCCCCCCCCCCCTCCCCTTCTACTTTCTTCTCACTTCAGTGGAAGGGTCGGATCCCCCCCCACCCACCCATTTATCTCTCCCTTTGTCACTCCCTTTCTCTCTCTCTCTTTCTCTCTCTCTTCCTCTCTCTCTCTCTCTCTCCCTCCCCCATCCCAACAGGGTCAAACATGGCAGCCAGAGGTCCCAGGGGAACAGGAAAGAGCCAAGGTGACGAGATGAAGGAAATGTTCGCCCAGTTTCTGGAGGACATCAAGAGTGAGATGCAAGAAATGATGCAGGAAATGAAGAACGAAATAAGCAACCTGAAAAGAGAGCTGACAGCAGCAAAGGAGGAGATTAGAGCCCTCAAAGAGAATGGTATCGAGGCTGAGATTCAGAAAACCACCCAGGGAGAAGGTGGTAATAGTTTTCTGGATGAGAATGCCACAATAAAAGCAACATTTGCGGAAATACTAAAAAAAAATAACTCTGAAGTAATGACTGCAGTGATGGAGGTGGCCATGAAAGCAGCCACCTCGCAGGAGGCGGCACGCTCCACTAGCCAACTGCTGGAAAGGAACAGATCAGTGGTTGCTGTGGGTATTAAGGAGCAGGAAGGATCTAATAGGACAGAGTGGAATGACAAGGACAAAGCAGCAGTGAATGAAGTACTAAAGGCATTAGATATGGAAGGGGCTGAGCATAGCATTGAGAATGTTTTCAGGCTAGGCCGGTACAACAAAGTCCGAGACCGAATGATAAAGATAGTGTTTGCAAACGAGAACACAAAAGAGAAGATCCTATCAAGGAAGAGCTCCCTGAAAAACGTGGGAAAATTAAAAAATGTATTCCTCCAGAGAGACATGACAAGGGAGGAGAGAGCCGTGGCGGCAGAAGCAAGGAAGAGGCGCAGGGCGAGAGGGGAAAACCAGGAAGTCACAGCTCCCAGCACAACACCCCCAGAGGCGAGGGGGGAACCCACAACCAGCTACCCAGTAACACCAGAAGGGAGGACAACCCCGCCTCCCTCCTCTGCATAGAAAACCCCCCTACCCCAAACCCTCCCTGCCCCCACTCAAATGTTCAGCCAAATCTCCCTCCCCCCACACCCAATCCCCACCCTTCTACCCCTCCCCTCCTCCCGAGTCCTCCCTGCCCCCCTTTCCTTCCCGTCCTCCCTCCCCTTTCACCCCATACCCTCCCTGTCCCTCCCCCTTCACTGGATCCCCCGCCCCTCATCCCAGTATCCTCTGAGACCCTGTTATCCACCTCACAGGTCCTCACAACCATGGAACAGCCTCCCCCACCAGCAGAACACTCACCAAGGAGGCGATTTGAGAAGGGACAGAAGAAAGTGAGCCTCAAAGCGATGTACACTAACATAGATGGAATTACAAATAAAGCAAATGAGCTTGGAGAACTGGTACTCGAGGAAAACCCAGACATAATAGCCCTCACAGAAACAAAGATCACGAAAACGATAACAAATGCAGTGTTCCCACAGGACTATTATGTTATGAGGAAAGAGAGGGAAGGAAGAGGTGGGGGTGGTGTAGCTCTGCTGGTAAGAAAAGGCTGGGATTTTGAGGAGATGGATATTCAGGGCTGTGAAGGTTTCAGTGACTACATAGCAGGTACTGTAACAAATGGAAGGAAAAAAATTATAGTCGCAGTCATATATAATCCACCACCAAATGACAGAAGACCTAGACAGGAATATGATAGAAACAACATGGCCACCATTAACATAATAGAAAGAGCAGCTTCTGTTGCTAGCAGGAATGGATATGGACTACTAATTATGGGAGACTTCAACCATGGGAAGATAGATTGGAATAACAGAGACCCGCATGGAGGACCAGAAACATGGAGAGCTAAGCTGCTGGACGTGGCAACAAGAAACTTTCTAAGCCAGCACACCAAAGAACCAACAAGAATGAGAGGAGAAGATGAACCAGCAATGCTTGATTTGATATTTACCCTAAATGAATGGGATATAAGGGAAGTTAAGATGGAAGCGCCCTTGGGAATGAGTGACCACAGTGTATTGAACTTTGAGTACTTGGTAGAGCTAGGACTTATCTCCCCCAAAAAAGAACTAGGAATCAAAAGGCTGGCATACCGAAAGGGGAATTATGAACAGATGAGAAGTTTCCTAAGTGAAATACCTTGGGACACAAACCTCAGAGACAAGTCTGTACAGGGTATGATGGACTATGTTACCCAAAAGTGTCAGGAGGCAGTAAACAGGTTCATCCCGGCCCAAAGGGAAAAATCCGAGAAGCAACAGAAGAATCCATGGTATAATAGGGCATGTATCGAAGCGAAGAAACTGAACAAAAAGGCGTGGAGGAACTTCCGGAATAACAGAACACCAGAAAGCAGAGAGAGATACCAGAGAACCAGGAATGAGTACGTCAGGGTGAGAAGAGAAGCAGAGAAAAATTTTGAAAATGATATAGCAAACAAAGCCAAGACTGAACCAAAGCTACTCCACAGTCACATCAGAAGGAAAACAACAGTGAAAGAACAGGTATTGAAACTTAGAACAGGCGAGGACAGGTATACAGAGAATGACAGAGAGGTGTGTGAGGAACTCAACAAGAGGTTCCAGGAGGTCTTCACAATAGAACAGGGTGAGGTCACTGTGCTAGGAGAAAGGGAGGTAAACCAGGCGGCCTTGGAGGAGTTCGAAATTATGAGAGAGGAGGTCAAGAGACACCTGCTGGATCTGGATGTTAGAAAGGCTGTTGGTCCAGATGGGATCTCACCATGGGTACTGAAAGAGTGTGCAGAGGCACTTTGCTTGCCACTCTCCATAGTGTATAGTAAGTCACTAGAGACGGGAGACCTACCAGAAATATGGAAGACGGCGAATGTGGTCCCAATATACAAAAAGGGCGACAGACAAGAGGCACTGAACTACAGGCCAGTGTCCTTGACTTGTATACCATGCAAGGTGATGGAGAAGATCGTGAGAAAAAACCTGGTAACACATCTGGAGAGAAGGGACTTCGTGACAAATCGCCAACATGGATTCAGGGAGGGTAAATCTTGCCTTACAGGCTTGATAGAATTCTACGATCAGGTGACACAGATTAAGCAAGAAAGAGAGGGCTGGGCGGACTGCATTTTCTTGGATTGTCGGAAAGCCTTTGACACAGTACCGCATAAGAGGCTGGTACATAAGCTGGAGAGACAGGCAGGTGTAGCTGGTAAGGTGCTCCAGTGGATAAGGAAGTATCTAAGCAATAGGAAGCAGAGAGTTACGGTGAGGGGTGAGACCTCCGATTGGCGTGAAGTCACCAGTGGAGTCCCACAGGGCTCTGTACTCGGTCCTATCTTGTTTCTGATACATGTAAATGATCTCCCGGAGGGTATCGATTCATTTCTCTCAATGTTTGCGGACGATGCTAAAATTATGAGAAGGATTAAAACAAAAGAGGACTGTTTGAGGCTTCAAGAAGACCTAGACAAGCTGAAGGAATGGTCGAACAAATGGTTGTTAGAGTTTAACCCAACCAAATGTAATGTAATGAAGATAGGTGTAGGGAGCAGGAGGCCAGATACAAGGTATCATCTAGGAGAGGAAATTCTTCAGGAGTCAGAGAAGGAAAAAGACTTGGGGGTTGATATCACGCCAGACCTGTCTCCTGCAGCACATATCAAGCGGATAACATCAGCGGCATATGCCAAGCTGGCCAACATACGAACGGCATTCAGAAACTTGTGTAAAGAATCATTCAGAACTTTGTATACCAAATATGTCAGGCCAATCCTGGAGTATGCAGCCCCAGCATGGAGTCCATATCTAGTCAAGGATAAGACAAAACTGGAAAAGGTTCAAAGGTTTGCCACCAGACTAGTACCCGAGCTGAGAGGTATGAGCTACGAGGAGAGACTACGGGAATTAAACCTCACTTCGCTGGAAGACAGAAGAGTTAGGGGGGACATGATCACCACATTCAAGATTCTGAAGGGGATTGATAGGGTAGATAAAGACAGTCTATTTAACACAAGGGGAACACGCACAAGGGGACACAGGTGGAAACTGAGTGCCCAAATGAGCCACAGAGATATTAGAAAGAACTTTTTTAGTGTCAGAGTGGTTGACAAATGGAATGCATTAGGGGGTGATGTGGTGGAGGCTGACTCCATACACAGTTTCAAGTGTAGATATGATAGAGCCCAATAGGCTCAGGAATCTGTACACCTGTTGATTGACGGTTGAGAGGCGGGACCAAAGAGCCAGAGCTCAACCCCCGCAAACACAACTAGGTGAGTACAACTAGGTGAGTACACACACACACACACACACACACACACACACACACACACACACACACACACACACACACACACACACACACACACACAGGCTCAGGAATCTGTACACCTGTTGATTGACGGTTGAGAGGCGGGACCAAAGAGCCAGAGCTCAACCCCCGCAAACACAACTAGGTGAGTACAACTAGGTGAGTACACACACACACACACCCAAAGCCAGAGCTCAACCCCCGCAAACACAACTAGGTGAGTACACACACACACACACACACACACACACACAAACACACACACACACATAGAGTGTGAGTGTGTGTGTGTGATAGAACCCAATAGGCTCAGGAACCTTGTATACCTGTTGATTGACGGTTGAGAGGCGGGACCAAAGAGCCAGAGCCCAACCCTCGCAAGCACAATTAGGTGAGTACAATTAGGTGAGAACACACACACAGCAATAAGCATTCTTCAACACACATTTTAACATCCTCACAAACATTGACAAATGACACAAAAATAAACAAAAACCAAACAATTTTTAACAGACACAAACCATTTAGTTTAATAAAAATAAATCCTGGACTATAAATACCAGCTATTTCATTCCTACCTTTCTCCAATTACACAAAAATCTCGCTTAAATGAAGATTAAGCCAGATTTTCATTTCTCACGGTGGTAAAAATGCCACATATAAATTAAATTTGAAATTAATTCATTTAAAATGTATACTAAAAATTTCAAAGGCATTGAAATGAAAACACGAAAACAGGTAAAATGCATTAACGAAAACAGTGAACTCAGAAGAAAATTCTTAAGACAAAAATAAGTTATAAATTTACTTGGACCTGAGTTCATAACAGAATATTTATTCACAATTTGGTTCATTTACATATATATTTTACTCAAACCTTCACGTTACAGGAAAAACAGGAGGAAGCAGACCTCCTGCTGTTACTACTGTATCCCATGTATCCCTGCCACTAATGTATCCATGTATCCCTGCCACTAATGTATCCCTGTCACTAATGTATCCCTGGTCGCTCCAGCTCCAGGATAATGTAACTTATTAGTAAAGTTAACACCAACGTCTTAACCTTTAACGTTACTGCTGGAGCCTCGACGACGGACACGGACGTCCTCAGACTGTCTCTTCGCTTCAATTACACAGTACAGGACCCGGTATAAGTTCACAGTAGTCCAGCTAAGGGTTGCTGGACACTGTACAGGACCCGGCATATGTTCACAGTAGTCCAGCTGAGGGTTGCTGGACACTGTACAGGACCCGGTAGAAGTTCACAGTAGTCCAGCTGAGGGTTGCTGGACACTGTATAGGACCCGGCATATGTTCACAGTAGTCCAGCTGAGGGTTGCTGGACACTGTACAGGACCCGGCATATGTTCACAGTAGTCCAGCTGAGGGTTGCTGGACACTGTACAGGACCCGGCATATGTTCACAGTAGTCCAGCTGAGGGTTGCTGGACACTGTACAGGACCCGGCATATGTTCACAGTAGTCCAGCTGAGGGTTGCTGGACACTGTACAGGACCCGGCATATGTTCACAGTAGTCCAGCTGAGGGTTGCTGGACACTGTACAGGACCCGGCATATGTTCACAGTAGTCCAGCTGAGGGTTACTTCATAGCCTTGTACACAGTACAGGACCCGGCATATGTTCACAGTAGTCCAGCTGAGGGTTGCTCATAATCCTGTGCACTGTAGTAGTGGGAAAAAACTCATAGACCGGCTATTTTGCTTTTTCCCCAAGCCAGTCTATGAGTCGTGTGTTTTTCGTTACAGATGGCTTTATATTTAAAGTGTCCGGCCAAGGATCGTTTATTGAGCATAGAAACTGATGAAACCCACTATCTCTTATTCGTATGAAACAAGGGGGAGCAACACAGAGCGTTAACTATCGTGGCGTTATCTCAGCGTTCTCCCCTCTTACCAAACGAGAATTTACCCAGGTCTTTTTCCTAAATCTAAAACTTATCCAATTTATGCTCATTGTTTCGTGTTCAGTCTCGTGTTGATACTTTTAATAGGCTATTAATATCCCCCTTTGTCATGTCCATTCTCTCACACCTCTATCATGTCACCCCTTATTTCTTCGCCTTTCTAAAGTATGTAATTTGAACTTTGCTAATCTTCCTTCAAGAATTGCTTATCGAGCATAGGGAAATAAAATGAAAATCCGCTATCACCCATTTATATGAAACAGACCCCTCCCCCCAGACATGGAGAATTCAACAGGAATTCATTAGTATTCCAAATATATGTCGCTCCTAGTCCTGTGCACGTCTCACATTCGCTCAAAAACATGTCCCCCCAACACCCCACTGTAGCATATATCCAATCTAAATACTCATTCAGTTTGCCTATATATGATCTGCATTGAGTAGAAGCGGCTTCGCATGTTTTGAAAAATAGGCCGTCTGCAGTTTCTTTCATTCTGACATCATGATCCCTAGTGCGGTTTGATCCACCAATGAGTGCATTGCTTTTAGCCAACGTTGCATATGCGGTTTCTAGGAGGGTTACACATTAGCGAAATCTCGTAATCTCCCTCAGCACCTCAACCGTACTCTGTGTCATCACATGCGATGATGCCACGCTCGTATTTTCGCTCATTGTTCATATTTTTTTGTTGTTCAATTCAACAGCCCTATCAAACCATTCTAACCTAACCTATTATATACACACAAATAGATTCTACAGATCCGTTGTTGTTTAGCGACGTCCCAAAAGCTGCCTCAGTATAGGGATAGAGTGTGGTCAGTCATTAACAGATAGGTGTTAAGGCTCCACTGCAACCTGACTGTTCAACTGTGAGTGACGTCACAAAGATTCACAATTAGGCCTTGGCATGGTTCTTGCATATGTAGTATGTATTAAATGTTATTATTCAAATATGGCTAGACTATCCATACCCCCACCTAATCTAACTTCATCATAGGTTACAATATACATTATAGTCATCCACAACTATAATTCATTATGCAATGCTAAGTTCAAAATTAAAATAGCTGCCCAAATGTTGTACCGCAATTTAAGCAAAATTGTATGTCTGGCAGCATAGCAGGTGAGCTGAACATAAGAATGAAGGTAACTACAGAAGGCCTATTAGCCCATATACGGCAGCTCCTATATATTTCCACTCAATCTCATTCATATATATGTCCAACCTATGTTTAAAACAATCAAGGGAACCTTCTACATCTGATATTAGTTTATAATAATAGTTTATAATAAATAGCTCACATTTTAGTTTTTTACTCACCAACAATTATGCAACATGAGTAACTAGATATCATACTACAATCCACAAGTAGTTACCGAACATCTAGCAGCTCAGTGGACCAGTAGCTATGTTCATAGGCTACTCAACTGTCCTCACATCCATCAAATAGCAACCCAAATATCGCATTGCAATTCATCAGTCTAGCAACTCAGCTGGATGCTAGCCACCATGTTCATAGGTTAATCATCTTTACACCTCAAAAATCTTAATCTTGCTATGCAAATCAGCTTACTTGTTTCTAAACAAACAGTCACAAATACAAGCATACATACCTACACATACTCCACAATTCCTGCATGCATAGAGAATATCCTGTTGTTTTGCTGCCATTGCCCCATTAATCAGATGTAATTTATGCCATATGAATCCCTAAAATGCATTAAGAACAAGATTTCAGTAACCCTAAAGCTCATTCACATCAAGTAATCTTTATTATTGAATAAACTGTTAATTTATATTAATAGATACCAATCAGCAAGGTGACCATATTATTCAAGCAAGTTCAAATATTATTAAATACCCTATTATATTCAAACATATCCAATACTGTAATTACATGAATATATACCCATCTTCATACCATTCATATGGATAAACCAGGGTGTATATGTCCCATTTGAATAACTATATTACTAATTAAAAGGTAAGGTTTTAATAAGGCGCACTAAAATATAATAATATAACATCATTAACACAAAATGCAACACTTGAACTTGCACTAAAAATACACAAAATCAAAAACACACAGTACAAAACACATACACATATACACTCAATATAGCATTTACGCTCAAAGCATTTCCACACAAATATTCCATTTACACAGAAAATACAACATTTACACTCCAAATATGCCATTTATGCAGAAAATATATTATCTACACACAAAATATGCCATTCACACACAAAATATGTCACTTAGGGGCGCCTGACAGCTGAGTGGACAGCTCTTCAGATTCGTAGGCCTGAGGTTCCGGGTCCAATCCCCGGTGGAGGCGGAGACAAATAAGCAAAAAGTTTCTTTCACCCTGATGCTCCTGTTACCTAGCAGTAAATAGGTACCCGGGAGTTAGACAGTTGCTACGGGCTTCTTCCTGGGGATGTATAACAAAAAGGAGGCCTGGTCGAAGACCGAGCCGCAGGGACGCTAAGCCCCAAAATCATCTCAAGATAACCTCAAGATAAGAAGCTATCTATAGCTCGAACCCCCAAATAAGTAAGTTTGCACTATTTTATGAACATGCTAGATCATTACCCCTAAGATATTATATATCTCTAACATATACAACCACACCTAACCTCACCTAACATATCCAAAGATAGATTTGATTAAAGTTGGCCAAATTTAAGCTATTCCCATCTCAATTTAATCAAATTTAATTAAATTTCCACCAAATATACCCAATGTTTTTTAACATAGCACAGCCAATGCCCATTTTTACCCCACAGTTTTACCTATTCCAACCTACCCTATACAACCTTACCTAACCTTTCCTAGTATATCCAAAGCATGATTTTATTAAAGTTGGTAAAATTTATGCTTTCGCACCTAAATTTAACCTAATTTAACCCTATTTCCACCAAATATACCCAAATGGTTTGTATCATAGCACAGCCAATGTCCATTTTTACCCACATTTTCACCTATTCCATCCTACCCTACACCACCTTACCTAATCTGACTTAGCATATCCAAAGATAGATTTGATTAAAGTTGGCAAAATTTATCCTATTCCCTCCTAAATTCAATCTAATTTAACCCAATTTCCACTAAATATACACAAATAATTTGTAACATAGCACAGCCAACACCCATTTTTACCCTACATTTTGACCGATTCCAACCTCCCTACACGACCTTGCCTAACCAGACCCAACATATCCAAAGCTGGATTTGATTAAAGTTGGAAAAATTTATGCTGTCCCACCTAAATTAAACCTAATTTAAGAGAATTCCCACCAAATATACCCAATGTTTTGTATCATAGCACAGCCAAAGCCCCTTTTTACCCACATTTTCTCCTATTCCATCTATGACTTCCAATATCCAACATCCAGTCTTGGCACAACATCCCCCATTCCCAAGGTCATTTCATAGAGCTAGTGCTCTGGTCGTCTAGCTATTTCCAATTTCCAGGTGTATTTTCTATCATCAATTCTACCAAACCAGACCTAACCTAACCTATCCTAACACGACATTAGCTAAATTCACCCAAATTACCCCAATTTGTAACAATTCCAGTAAATTTATCCTAAATTATATCAAACCAAAACCCCAAATTCTACTACATATACCTATGGGCATCACATCCAGAGCACGAGTTAACTGTCAGAGCTGATAATGTCTACTTCTGACATCCATTTCACCTTGGAATACAGCTAATTTTGCTAATATATTATTATAAGAAGTGTGTTGTTATTAGGTATTTTCCTCATATTACCACAACTCAACCACCTAGAACCTAACCTCTGATATGACATATACTCAGAGAAGTGTTAATTTTGTAAATAAACCTAAAGAGAAGTGTTAATTTTGTAAATAAACCTAAAGAGAAGTGTTAATTTTGTAAATAAACCTAAAGGGCCGTGCCTAACCAGCAGTAGTCTTGGAGCTTTGTTGAATATTGAATCTATATTCTTAGAAAAGTGAAGTTTTGGATATGAACCTAACCATACTGCGCCTAACCTACAAGCTTCTTTGTTGAACATTGTATCCATATTCATAGAAAGTGATGTTTTTTTTAATATGAACCTTATTACCCGTCGCCTATTAAACTTGGATTTATGTTCAATATTGTAGCTATATTGTTGGGTAAGTGTTTTGTTTTTATACACCAACTCTGCCACCCTGTGCCTAACCTCCCTTTGGAGGGGGAGGGGGGGCGGAAAGTATTGTTTGTGCATCAACTAAACGGCCCTGGATCTAACCTCTGATGCATGGATCTTGGTTCACTATATTCTTAGCCACGTTTGTTTTTCACATCAATACAACCATCCCAAGCTAGCCTCTATTACCTGAGGGTTAATGGAAAATGTGTTAATAAAGGGAATTTTGTTCTACATCAGTTCAACTTAACCATCCTTAACCTTACCTTATATACCTGGATCTGAACTCTATGTTACAACATATTTTTCAGAAAGGGATATGACTCACTAAAACTATACAATTACCATATCCCAATTTTCCTTATCCTAACCCATAACTAGGGGGTTTAGACCCCCTTACCACTAAATTATAGTATAGGGTTAATTAAAAAAATAAAGGGGTGGATTAGGGATATGTTAGGTTAATATGTGAAAATATATTCCTACCCTAAATATATAGAATAATTTCGAGGTAAGGGGGGTCTAAACCCACAAGTTATAGTGGGAATAGACCTATTGAAGTTCATCTAATAGTGACAGTTAATGTTCTGGTTATCATAGATTAGAAGTAAATAGGAGATTTAAAATAGATTAGGAATGACGTTATTGTACATTCGGTTTCAGGGTCACCGAGGTAACACAAAACACACGACTCATAGACCAGCTTTTTAATCCCCTTGAGCGAAATGCTAAGACCTGGAGACGAGCAATCACTCGCTGGGGAAACAAAAACACACGACTCATAGACCGGCTTTGGGAAAAATGCAAAATGGCCGCCGGTCTATTAGTCGTTTCCCACTACTCACTGTATGCTCCTGTGGGTAAAGTAACACGAGTACACTTGGCTCCTCTCCAGTGTGTATACAGCGCTAGTGTGACCTCCACAACACACGGACGTGTGGACACTAATGCTCAGGTCCTATCACACGGCCCACTCCACACACCACACGGACGTGGACACTAATGCTCAGGTCCTATCACACGGACCACTCCACACGGAAATATGGAAGACGGCGAATGTGGTCCCAATATACAAAAAGGGCGACAGACAAGAGGCACTGAACTACAGGCCAGTGTCCTTGACTTGTATACCATGCAAGGTGATGGAGAAGATCGTGAGAAAAAACCTGGTAACACATCTGGAGAGAAGGGACTTCGTGACAAATCGCCAACATGGATTCAGGGAGGGTAAATCTTGCCTTACAGGCTTGATAGAATTCTACGATCAGGTGACACAGATTAAGCAAGAAAGAGAGGGCTGGGCGGACTGCATTTTCTTGGATTGTCGGAAAGCCTTTGACACAGTACCGCATAAGAGGCTGGTACATAAGCTGGAGAGACAGGCAGGTGTAGCTGGTAAGGTGCTCCAGTGGATAAGGGAGTATCTAAGCAATAGGAAGCAGAGAGTTACGGTGAGGGGTGAGACCTCCGATTGGCGTGAAGTCACCAGTGGAGTCCCACAGGGCTCTGTACTCGGTCCTATCTTGTTTCTGATATATGTAAATGATCTCCCGGAGGGTATCGATTCATTTCTCTCAATGTTTGCGGACGATGCTAAAATTATGAGAAGGATTAAAACAGAAGAGGACTGTTTGAGGCTTCAAGAAGACCTAGACAAGCTGAAGGAATGGTCGAACAAATGGTTGTTAGAGTTTAACCCAACCAAATGTAATGTAATGAAGATAGGTGTAGGGAGCAGGAGGCCAGATACAAGGTATCATCTGGGAGAGGAAATTCTTCAGGAGTCAGAGAAGGAAAAAGACTTGGGGGTTGATATCACGCCAGACCTGTCTCCTGCAGCACATATCAAGCGGATAACATCAGCGGCATATGCCAGGCTGGCCAACATACGAACGGCATTCAGAAACTTGTGTAAAGAATCATTCAGAACTTTGTATACCACATATGTCAGGCCAATCCTGGAGTATGCAGCCCCAGCATGGAGTCCATATCTAGTCAAGGATAAGACTAAACTGGAAAAGGTTCAAAGGTTTGCCACCAGACTAGTACCCGAGCTGAGAGGTATGAGCTACGAGGAGAGACTACGGGAATTAAACCTCACTTCGCTGGAAGACTGAAGAGTTAGGGGGGACATGATCACCACATTCAAGATTCTGAAGGGGATTGATAGGGTAGATAAAGACAGTCTATTTAACACAAGGGGAACACGCACAAGGGGACACAGGTGGAAACTGAGTGCCCAAATGAGCCACAGAGATATTAGAAAGAACTTTTTTAGTGTCAGAGTGGTTGACAAATGGAATGCATTAGGGGGTGATGTGGTGGAGGCTGACTCCATACACAGTTTCAAGTGTAGATATGACAGAGCCCGATAGGCTCAGGAATCTGTACACCTGTTGATTGACGGTTGAGAGGCGGGACCAAAGAGCCAGAGCTCAACCCCCGCAAACACAACTAGGTGAGTACAACTAGGTGAGTACACACCACACGGACGTGGACACTAATGCTCAGGTCCAATCACACGGACCACTCCACACACCACAAGGACGTGGACACTAATGCTCAGGTCCTATCACACGGACCACTCCACACACCACACGGACGTGGACACTAATGCTCAGGTCCTATCACACGGACCACTCCACACACCACACGGACGTGGACACTAATGCTCAGGTCCTATCACACGGACCACTCCACACACCACTGGAAAAAAACAAGTAATTACCAGTAGAAAGCGCTAAGACGTTACGATAATGTAGCACTTAGAAAGGATATGAAGGGAAGGATTTGGGACAGGATGGAAGGAAGGAATGGTGTCCAACCACTTTGATGGTCGGGGATTGAACGCCGACGTGTAAGAAGCGAGATCGTCGCTGTACAGTCCAGTCCAAGTGGATGAAGGTGGTTCTAAACTATAGAACAAAGGTCATGATGTCTTCGGTGATCGCTAGTATGCTAGTACCCCAATGATCGCTAGTATGCTAGTACCCCAATGATCGCTAGTATGCTAGTACCCCAATGATCCCTAGTATGCTAGTACCCCAATGATCGCTAGTATGCTAGTACCCCAATGATCCCTAGTATGCTAGTACCCCAATGATCGCTAGTATGCTAGTACTCCAATGATCGCTAGTATGCTAGTACCAAAATGATCGCTAGTATGCTAGTACTCCAATGATCCCTAGTATGCTAGTACTCGAATGATCGCTAGTATGCTAGTACTCCAATGATCGCTAGAACGCTAGTACCCCAATGATCGCTAGTATGCTAGTACTCCAATGATCGCTAGTACGCTAGTACTCCAATGATCGCTAGTATGCAAGTACCCCAATGATCGCTAGTATGCTAGTACTCCAATGATCGCTAGTATGCTAGTACCCCAATGATCGCTAGTATGCTAGTACCCCAATGATCGCTAGTATGCTAGTACTCCAATGATCGCTAGTATGCTAGTACTCCAATGATCGCTAGTATGCTAGTACTCCAATGATCGCTAGTATGTTAGTACTCCAATGATCGCTAGTATGCAAGTACCCCAATGATCGCTAGTATGCTAGTACTCCAATGATCGCTAGTATGCTAGTACTCCAATGATCGCTAGTATGCTAGTACCCCAATGAGCGCTAGTATGCTAGTACCCCAATGATCGCTAGTATGCTAGTACTCCAATGATCGCTAGTACGCTAGTACTCCAATGATCGCTAGTATGCAACTACCCCAATGATCGCTAGTATGCTAGTACTCCAATGATCGCTAGTATGCTAGTACCCCAATGATCGCTAGTATGCTAGTACTCCAATGATCGCTAGTATGTTAGTACTCCAATGATCGCTAGTACCCCAATGATCGCTAGTATACTAGTACTCCAATGATCGCTAGTACGCTAGTACTCCAATGATCGCTAGTATTCTAGTACTCCAATGATCGCTAGTATGCTAGTACTCCAATGATCGCTAGTATGCTAGTACCCCAATAATCGCTAGTATGCTAGTACTCCAATGATCGCTAGTACGCTAGTACCCCAATGATCGCTAGTATGCTAGTACTCCAATGATCGCTAGTATGCTAGTACTCCAATGATCGCTAGTACGCTAGTACTCCAATGATCGCTAGTATGCTAGTACTCCTATGATCGCTAGTACGCTAGTACTCCAATGATCGCTAGTATGCTAGTACCACAATGATCGCTAGTATGCTAGTACCCCAATGATCGCTAGTATGCTAGTACCCCAATGATCGCTAGTATGCTAGTACTCCAATGATCGCTAGTATGCTAGTACCCCAGTGATCGCTAGTATGCTAGTACTCCAATGATCGCTAGTACGCTAGTACTCCAATGATCGCTAGTACGCTAGAACTCCAATGATCGCTAGTATGCTAGTACCCCAATGATCGCTAGTATGCTAGTACCCCAATGATCGCTAGTATGCTAGTACTCCAATGATCGCTAGTATGCTAGTACTCCAATGATCGCTAGTATGCAAGTACTCCAATGATCGCTAGTATGCTAGTACTCCAATGATCGCTAGTACGCTAGTACCCCAATGATCGCTAGTATGCTAGTACCCCAATGATCGCTAGTATGCTAGTACCCCAATGATCGCTAGAATGCTAGTACTCCAATGATCGCTAGTATGCTAGTACTCCAATGATCGCTAGTACGCTAGTACCCCAATGATCGCTAGTATGCTAGTACCCCAATGATCGCTAGTATGCTAGTACCCCAATGATCGCTAGTATGCTAGTACCCCAATGATCGCTAGTATGCTAGTACCCCAATGATCGCTAGTATGCTAGTACTCCAATGATCGCTAGTATGCTAGTACCCCAATGATCCCTAGTATGCTAGTACCCCAATGATCGCTAGTATGCTAGTACCCCAATGATCCCTAGTATGCTAGTACCCCAATGATCGCTAGTACGCTAGTACCCCAATGATCGCTAGTATGCTAGTACTCCAATGATCGCTAGTATGCTAGTACTCCAATGATCGCTAGTATGCTAGTACCCCAATGATCGCTAGTATGCTAGTACTCCAATGATCGCTAGTATGCTAGTACTCCAATGATCGCTAGTATGTTAGTACTCCAATGATCGCTAGTACCCAATGATCGCTAGTATGCTAGTACTCCAATGATCGCTAGTACGCTAGTACTCCAATGATCGCTAGTATGCTAGTACTCCAATGATCGCTAGTATGCTAGTACCCCAATGATCGCTAGTATGCTAGTACTCCAATGATCCCTAGTATGCTAGTACTCCAATGATCGCTAGTATGCTAGTACTCCAATGATCGCTAGTATGCTAGTACCCCAATGATCGCTAGTATGCTAGTACCCCAATGATCGCTAGTATGCTAGTACCCCAATGATCGCTAGTATGCTAGTACCCCAATGATCGCAAGTACCCAATGATCGCTAGTATGCTAGTACTCCAATGATCGCTAGTACGCTAGTACTCCAATGATCGCTAGTATGCTAGTACTCCAATGATCGCTAGTATGCTAGTACCCCAATGATCGCTAGTATGCTAGTACTCCAATGATCGCTAGTACGCTAGTACCCCAATGATCGCTAGTATGCTAGTACCCCAATGATCGCTAGTATGCTAGTGCTCCAATGATCGCTAGTATGCTAGTACCCCAGTGATCGCTAGTATGCTAGTACTCCAATGATCGCTAGTACGCTAGTACTCCAATGATCGCTAGTACGCTAGTACTCCAATGATCGCTAGTATGCTAGTACTCCAATGATCGCTAGTATGCTAGTACTCCAATGATCGCTAGTATGCTAGTACTCCAATGATCGCTAGTATGCTAGTACTCCAATGATCGCTAGTATGCTAGTACCCCAATAATCGCTAGAATGCTAGTACTTCAATGATCGCTAGTACGCTAGTACCCCAATGATCGCTAGTATGCTAGTACTTCAATGATCGCTAGTATGCTAGTACTCCAATGATCGCTAGTACGCTAGTACTCCAATGATCGCTAGTATGCTAGTACCCCAATGATCGCTAGTATGCTAGTACTCCAATGATCGCTAGTACCCCAATGATCGCTAGTATGCTAGTACCCCAATGATCGCTAGTATGCTAGTACCCCAATGATCGCTAGTATGCTAGTACTCCAATGATCGCTAGTATGCTAGTACCCCAGTGATCGCTAGTATGCTAGTACTCCAATGATCGCTAGTACGCTAGTACTCCAATGATCGCTAGTGCGCTAGTACTCCAATGATCGCTAGTATGCTAGTACCCCAATGATCGCTAGTATGCTAGTACTCCAATGATCGCTAGTATGCTAGTACCCCAATGATCGCTAGTATGCTAGTACTCCAATGATCGCTAGTATGAAAGAACTCCAATGATCGCTAGTTCCCAATGATCGCTAGTATGCTAGTACTCCAATGATCGCTAGTACGCTAGTACTCCAATGATTGCTAGTACGCTAGTACCCCAATGATCGCTAGTATGCTAGTACCCCAATGATCGCTAGTACCCCAATGATCGCTAGTATGCTAGTACTCGAATGAGCGCTAGTACGCTAGTACTCCAATGATCGCTAGTATGCTAGTACCCCAATGATCGCTAGTATGCTAGTACTCCAATGATCGCTAGTATGCTAGTACCCCAATGATCGCTAGTATGCTAGTACTCCAATGATCGCTAGTACGCTAGTACCCCAATGATCGCTAGTACGCATGTACTCCAATGATCGCTAGTATGCTAGTACTCCAATGATCGCTAGTATGCTAGTACCCCAATGATCGCTAGTATGCTAGTACCCCAATGATCGCTAGTATGCTAGTACCCCAATGATCGCTAGTATACTAGTACTCCAATGATCGCTAGTATGCTAGTACCCCAATGATCACTAGTATGCTAGTACCCCAATGATCGCTAGTATGCTCGAACTCCAATGATCGCTAGTATGCTAGTACCCCAGTGATCGCTAGTATGCTAGTACCCCAATGATCGCTAGTATGCTAGTACTCCAATGATCGCTAGTATGCTAGTACCCCAATGATCGCTAGTGTGCTAGTACTCCAATGATCGCTAGTATGCTAGTACCCCAATGATCACTAGTATGCTAGTACTCCAATGATCGCTAGTACGCTAGTACCCCAATGATCGCTAGTGTGCTAGTACCCCAATGATCACTAGTATGCTAGTACCCCAATGATCGCTAGTATGCTAGTACTCCAATGATCGCTAGTATGCTAGTACCCCAGTGATCGCTAGTATGCTAGTACTCCAATGATCGCTTGTACGCTAGTACTCCAATGATCGCTAGTACGCTAGTACTCCAATGATCGCTAGTATGCTAGTACCCCAATGATCGCTAGTATGCTAGTACTCCAATGATCGCTAGTATGAAAGTACTCCAATGATCGCTAGTTTGCTAGTACTCCAATGATCGCTAGTTCCCAATGATCGCTAGTATGCTAGTACTCCAATGATCGCTAGTACGCTAGTACTCCAATGATTGCTAGTACGCTAGTACCCCAATGATCGCTAGTATGCTAGTACCCCAATGATCGCTAGTACCCCAATGATCGCTAGTACCCCAATGATCGCTAGTATGCTAGTACTCGAATGAGCGCTAGTACGCTAGTACTCCAATGATCGCTATTATGCTAGTACCCCAATGATCGCTAGTATGCTAGTACTCCAATGATCGCTAGTATGCTAGTACCCCAATGATCGCTAGTATGCTAGTACTCCAATGATCGCTAGTACGCTAGTACCCCAATGATCGCTAGTACGCATGTACTCCAATGATCGCTAGTATGCTAGTACTCCAATGATCGCTAGTATGCTAGTACCCCAATGATCGCTAGTATGCTAGTACCCCAATGATCGCTAGTATGCTAGTACCCCAATGATCGCTAGTATACTAGTACTCCAATGATCGCTAGTATGCTAGTACCCCAATGATCACTAGTATGCTAGTACCCCAATGATCGCTAGTATGCTAGTACTCCAATGATCGCTAGTATGCTAGTACCCCAGTGATCGCTAGTATGCTAGTACCCCAATGATCGCTAGTATGCTAGTACTCCAATGATCGCTAGTATGCTAGTACCCCAATGATCGCTAGTATGCTAGTACTCCAATGATCGCTAGTATGCTAGTACCCCAATGATCACTAGTATGCTAGTACTCCAATGATCGCTAGTACGCTAGTACCCCAATGATCGCTAGTATGCTAGTACCCCAATGATCACTAGTATGCTAGTACCCCAATGATCGCTAGTATGAGTGGACTGTACAGTCCACAGACGAATTTTTGTTTTTCTGGAAATTCGTGTGTAGCATGTCGGGGTTTTCAGGTGAATTTGGGGGAGTCACAGATTTGGAATTAGGGAATTCTTATAATGAAAAATAATGTCATACGAGTTTGTTAAAGTTCTTATGAGAAAAATAATTTCCGAGACTTAGAAGTTTGTTAAGGCCTTATGGGACAAATTCAAGTAACGTATGTAGCTCTTTAGGGCTTCCAGGAGAACTCTACGGACATGTTTTACATGTTTTCAACTTACAAAATCCGTCTGTGTAAGCCATAGTTTTCATGTAAATTTAGAAATTCGTGTTTGTGAGCCAGGGTTTTCAGGGTTTCGTACCTCACATCACCTCCCTCCCCCTTACCTCGCAATCTCTCGCGTCACCTTTATTTACCTTACGCCCGGCCAGCCAGACCTCTTATCTTATCTTATCTTCTCCATAATATCTGGACCGTCCCTCCTCTCTCTCTCTCTCTCTCTCCTTTCATTCAGTTCAGTTCAACTATTTTCCAACATCGTATGTTTGCTCCTTTTCATTAAGCAAGTCAGTTTTACACAAATAAATCATGTTAGTAAGCATGTTCTAGCTCACGTTCCCCCACCTTAGTCCCCTGTCGTATAATGAATACTATCATTCCAATCCCTCTAAAATTTAAAAATAATCATATTTCAAATGTAGTTCAATACAGTAATTTAGTTACCAAGCTCCAGCGCTTGTCCTCCGCCTTAGCTCTCTCTCGTATCTTCGTTAGTATCATTCCAATCCCTCTAAAATTTAAAAATAATCTTATTTCAAATGTAGTTCAATACAGTAATTTAGTTACCAAGCTCCAGCGCTTGTCCTCCGCCTTAGCTCTCTCTCGTATCTTCGTTAGTATCAGTCCAATTTCCCTGAAATTTTTACCCTCTGTATTTCAGGCACCGTAAATAAGATCAAAACAGTTACCAAGCTCCAGCGCTTGTCCTCCGCCTTAGTTCTCTTTCATATCTTTGTAAATAAACCATCAATTTCCCTTAAATTTTTACCCTCTGTATTTCAGACACCGTAAATAAAATCAAGTCAGTTATCGAGCTCCAGCTCTCGTCCCCGCCTTAGTTCTCCTTCGTATCTTTGTAAATAACCCATCAATTTCCCTAAAATTAAAAGCAGACATACTTCAAAGTTAGTAAATAAGATCAAGTCAGTTACTGAGCTCCAGCTCTCGTCCCCCACCCTCTTCCACCCTCAAGTCTTTGTAAATAAACCATCAATTTCCCCGAAATTTTTACCCTCTGTATTTCAGACATAGTAAATATGAAGTAAACAATTATAAAACTCTAGCTCTTGTCCTCTGTCCAAGCTCACTTTTGTAAATTCATTACTCTCAGTCCAAATCCCCCTGAGATTTAAACACCCAACTACATTTTCAGACATAGTAAATAAAAACCGGTTCAGTTATCAAGTTTCAACTCTTGTGCCCCAGCTTAGTTCATTTTGTACAAGTTCTTTATTTCCAACTAAATCATCCTAAGATTTAAGATCACCTTATTTTCTAACGTAGTAAAATTAATCAGGGCATTAACCAAGCTCCATTCCCTCAGCCTTAGATCATCAGACATAAATATTTTCGATCAAGTCTGTCTCCAGCTTAACTCTTACCCTTTCCCTCCCTTACCTTCTCATCCCCAACGTACCCAAACCTTCAATAATCGTACTGTATTTGCATATTTTCTCTATATTCACTGTGTTCTTCGTATTCTCATCCGTGTTCACTCCATGTTCTTCAAATGTTCACAGTCCCATTCAGTTCATATTTTCACAAGTATCTCCATTTTTTATGTAATATTTCTCTTAGTCTCATTATGTTCTCTACAAATTCTAGTCATATTTTCTATGTTTTCATATTCATCACATGTTCTCTTTACAACTTTTATACTCAATATTCATGCTAACTTCCATATTTTGTGTTCTTTGTCAATATTCATGTTCCTCTACAAGTTCATGTTCCTCACAAGATCACTTCGTTTTTCACCTTCACTTACATGTTTTCTACATTCTTTTGTCATATTCTCCATGTTCTTCACAAGTCCATTGTTCATTCTTTGTAATCCCTATTCTCCTTATCATGTTTTCATGTTCTCTGTAAGTTCATATTCCCAGCATGTTCACTGTATTCATCAACTTTTCTTACATGTGTTCTTTGCCATGTTCCCCATATGTTCTCTGGGTTTTTCCCCTTACATGTTATTTAACGTTCCTTAACTAAAAAAATCTTTCGCCAATCAACTGAAACATAGTCACTTTCCAGCACTGTTCTTAACTAAACTTATTCCCCAGTCATCAGAAATAACCGTGTTCTTCATGTTTCATTGTCATTTCATAACTAAAATTATCCATCAATCAACAGAAAAAGTCATGTTCATCATGTTTTGTCTTTTGCTCAACTAAAAGTATTCATCGGTCAACTAAAAATAGTTACTTCATCATGTTTCCTCGTCATTTCTTAACTGAAATATCACTTCTCTCATCTGAAAATAGTCAGGATTAATCTCTTTCAACACCGTTCTTAACTAAAACAACCTTTCGCTTAGCTAAAAATTGTCAAAGGAATCTTCTTTCAGCACTGTTCATAACTAACTTTATCCATCGTCAAGTAAGAAAATATAGTCAAAGATATCTATCATCGTCGTTCTTAACTGACATTTATACTTTGTGAAGCACTAAAAATAGTCAAATGTAACTTTTTCAACACTTTCGTAACTAAAATTATATGTCGCTAAGTAAGAAAAATAGTCAAAGGTGCTCTCCGTTACACCAAAGTTACTCTTCGAGAAATCAAAGACACTCTTCAATACATTAAGGACTTACTCAAAGACACCAAAGTTACACTCAAAGACATCCTTCGAGACATCAAAGACATCCTTAAGACTTCAATGCGACTCTTCCATTCATCAAAGACATTCTCTAAGCCCTCAAAGTTATTCTCAGAACAATCAAAAGTTATTCCAAGGCAACAAAAGTTATTCTCAGAACAATCAAAAGTTATTCCAAGACAGCAAAAGTCATTCTCAGAACTATCAAAATTATTCACGGAGTCATCAAAGGTATTCTCTAACTCACTTTTGGTCATTAAAGTTAATTTCTATGTTATAAAAGTTTGTCTCAGAGACATCTAAAGTTAATCTTAGAGTTATCAAATGTAATCTCTAACTCACTTTTGTTCATCAAAGTTGATCTCAGAGTTAACAAAGGTAATCTCTAACTCACTCTCGTTCATCAAAGTTGTTTCAAAGACATCAAAGTTAATCTCAGAGTTATCCAAAGATATTCTCATGTCCACAAAGTTAATCCAAGAGACGTCAAAGTTAATCTCAGACATCTTCGTTCATAAAAGTTATTCTCAGAGACATCTAAAGTTATTCTTTAAGACAACAAAGTCTTTCTCAGAGTCATCAAAGTTTTTCTCAGAGTCACCTTTGTTATTCAAAGAAGCCTTCTGAGACATCCTCGTTCAACAAAAACTGTCCTCAGAGCCATCAAAAAGTTAAATACAGTCGTCAAAGTTATTCTCTAAGTATCTTTTCGTTCATCAGAGAAGCTTTCTAAGACATCTTTGTTCATCCAAGTTGTTCTCTAAGACATCAATCTTGTTCTCTAAGACATCAAAGATGTTCTCTAAATCATAAAAGTTAATCTCTAAGTTACCTTCGTTCGTCAGAGAAACTTTCCAAAACATCTTTGTTCATCAAACTTGTTTTCAAAGTCATCAAAAGTTAATCTCAGACATCTTCGTTCATAAAAGTTATTCTCAGAGACATCTAAAGTTATTCTTTAAGACAACAAAGTCTTTCTCAGAGTCATCAAAGTTTTTCTCAGAGTCACCTTTGTTATTCAAAGAAGCCTTCTGAGACATCCTCGTTCAACAAAAACTGTCCTCAGAGCCATCAAAAAGTTAAATACAGTCGTCAAAGTTATTCTCTAAGTATCTTTTCGTTCATCAGAGAAGCTTTCTAAGACATCTTTGTTCATCCAAGTTGTTCTCTAAGACATCAATCTTGTTCTCTAAGACATCAAAGATGTTCTCTAAATCATAAAAGTTAATCTCTAAGTTACCTTCGTTCGTCAGAGAAACTTTCCAAAACATCTTTGTTCATCAAACTTGTTTTCAAAGTCATCAAAAGTTAATCTAAGACATCTTTTTTCATCAAAGTTATTTTCAGAGACATCTAAAGTTATTATGTAAGACATAAAAGTTATTCTCAGAGTCATCAAATGTTATTCTCGAAGTCATCAAAGATATTTTCAGAGACATCTAAAGTTAATTTCTATGTTATAAAAGTTATTCTCAGAGACATCTAAAGTTAATCTTGGCCATCAAAGTTGTTCTCTAAACATCAATGTTGTTCTCCAAGACATCAAAGATGTTCTCAAAATCATAAAAGTTATTCCCAGAGCTATCAAAGTTATTCTCAAAGTCATCAAAGTTATTCAAAGAGCTAACAAAAGTTATTCTCTAAGTAACCTTTCGTTCATCAGAGAAGCTTTCTAAAACATCTTCGTTCATCAATGTTGTTCTCTAAGACACCTTCAGGCATAAAATTTCTCCCCAAATGTAACTAGTTCTGCTTTTCATATCAAACTTACACTTCTGTTAAATATATTTTCTTAGACATTTTACCTTTTAAACTGTTCCCTGAACTACACTGTTCAAACCTACGTAACCTATCCTCTCCACCCAATGTTACTTAGTTAACGTAACGTTCCTAAACCTAACTTTACCTATCCTATCCTAACATAACTTACCTTACCTTACCTACCTTTCCTAACTTAACCTGCTTAACCTATCTTACCTAACTTTACCTATATTACCTTACCATACCTTACCTATCTTACCTGACTTTACCTATCTTACCTAACTTAACCTGCATAACCTAACTTTACCTATGTTACCTTACCTACCTTACCTAACTTAACCTGCATAACCTAACTTTACCTATGTTACCTTACCTTACATACCTTTCCTAACTTAACCTGCTTAACCTATCTTACCTAACTTTACCTATGTTACCTTACCTTACCTACCTTTCCTAACTTATCCTGCTTACCATACCTTACCTATCTTACCTGACTTTACCTATCTTACCTAACTTAACCTGCATATCCTAACTTTTACCTATGTTACCTTACCTACCTTACCTAACTTAACCTGCATAACCTAACTTTTACCTATGTTACCTTACCTTACATACCTTTCCTAACTTAACCTGCTTAACCTATCTTACCTAACTTTACCTATGTTACCTTACCTTACCTACCTTTCCTAACTTATCCTGCTTAACCTATTTTACCTATCTTACCTAACTTTACCTATCTTACCTAACTTTACCTATGTTACCTTACCTTACCTACCTTTCCTAACTTATCCTGCTTAACCTATTTTACCTATCTTACCTAACTTTACCTATCTTACCTAACTTTACCTATGTTACCTTACCTTACCTACCTTTCCTAACTTTACCTATCTTACCTAACTTACCTACATTACCTAACTTAACTTAACTTAACCTGCTTAACCTAACTTACCTTACATTACCTAATTTATATAACTTATCTTACCTATCCTAACGTAACCTAACTTGCTTTACCTAACTTAATCTTACATTCCCAAACTGATGTATCCTAACTTATCTAGTCAAACCAGACATGATCTAACTTAAGTATTCCTTCTTGTCTTTGTGTTTCGTCAATCATTGTCTCATATTCATTTACTCATTTCATTAGTTAATTTCTCAAATGGTCACTTATGCATTTCAAGTGCTATTTTGTTAGAGATTGGATATTTAAGCATTTCAAAGAATTATAATTTCTCAAATGGACGTTTTTGCATTTCAAGTGCTATTTGTTAGAGATTGGATATTTAAGCATTTCAAAGAATGTTTGTTATATATGGGCATTTACTCATTTCAAGGGATAATTTCTCAAATGGACGTTTTTGCATTTCAAGTGTTATTTGTTTAAGATTGGGTATTTAACCATTTAAAGGTTTTTCTTATATATGGGAACTTACTCGTTTTAAGGGCAAATTTCTCAAATGGTCATTTTTGCAGATCAAGGGTTATTTGTTAAAGTTCATCAAGTTGCTCATAAGTTGTATTTATTATGTTTGTTATCATTTATTCTTATTCCCCAACCCTTTAACCTAACCTTTCAGATGTAGTTTGTTGAATATATTATCCTTTTCCTAACCTTTCAGATGTAGTTTTGTTTCTCCTTTTTGTATATTTTTACCCAAACCCACCATCCCACTTAACCTTCTTTCCTTCTTTTACTTTGATTTCACATATAAGTTCATTCTTTATCTTAGTAATAATAAAATTACAATAGTAAAGAATCAGATCTACTAAGACTTGAAATTGAGAAACAAGAGCTCAAGGGAGTGAGAGCATGAAAGAAGAGCAAGGAGTAAGAGAGAGGGGGCGGAAGAAAATGGGACCAAAGAAGAGAGAATGAGAGAGAGTGTGGGCATGGGAGCACTAAGACTTGAATTGAGAAAAAGAAAAACTAAGTGAATGAGAGTGAGGGTGTGAGAATGGGAGCATTAAGACTTGAATTTGAGAAACAAGAGAGCATTTGAGCAAATGAGGGAGAGGGTGTGAGAATGGGCGCATTAAGACTTGAATTTGAGAAACAAGAGAGCATTTGAGCAAATGAGGGAGAGAGAGGGGGAGGAAGAGAGAGAATAAGGGAGAGAGATAGAAAAGGAGGGTTAGAAGGAGTAGGAGAATCAAAGTAAAAGAAGGAAAGAAGGTTTGGGTAAAAATATACAAAAAGGAGAAACAAAACTACATCTGAAAGGTTAGGAAAAGGATAATATATTCAACAAACTACATCTGAAAGGTTAGGTTAAAGGGTTGGGGAATAAGAATAAATGATAACAAACATAATAAATACAACTTATGAGCAACTTGATGAACTTTAACAAATAACCCTTAATCTGCAAAAATGACCATTTGAGAAATTTGCCCTTAAAACGAGTAAGTTCCCATATATAAGAAAAACCTTTAAATGGTTAAATACCCAATCTTAAACAAATAACACTTGAAATGCAAAAACGTCCATTTGAGAAATTATCCCTTGAAATGAGTAAATGCCCATATATAACAAACATTCTTTGAAATGCTTAAATATCCAATCTCTAACAAATAGCACTTGAAATGCAAAAACGTCCATTTGAGAAATTATAATTCTTTGAAATGCTTAAATATCCAATCTCTAACAAAATAGCACTTGAAATGCATAAGTGACCATTTGAGAAATTAACTAATGAAATGAGTAAATGAATATGAGACAATGATTGACGAAACACAAAGACAAGAAGGAATACTTAAGTTAGATCATGTCTGGTTTGACTAGATAAGTTAGGATACATCAGTTTGGGAATGTAAGATTAAGTTAGGTAAAGCAAGTTAGGTTACGTTAGGATAGGTAAGATAAGTTATATAAGTTAGGTAAGGTAAGGTAAGTTAGGTTAAGCAGGTTAAGTTAAGTTAAGTTAGGTAATGTAGGTAAGTTAGGTAAGATAGGTAAAGTTAGGAAAGGTAGGTAAGGTAAGGTAACATAGGTAAAGTTAGGTAAGATAGGTAAAGTTAGGTAAGATAGGTAAAATAGGTTAAGCAGGATAAGTTAGGAAAGGTAGGTAAGGTAAGGTAACATAGGTAAAGTTAGGTAAGATAGGTAAAGTTAGGTAAGATAGGTAAAATAGGTTAAGCAGGATAAGTTAGGAAAGGTAGGTAAGGTAAGGTAACATAGGTAAAGTTAGGTAAGATAGGTTAAGCAGGTTAAGTTAGGAAAGGTATGTAAGGTAAGGTAACATAGGTAAAAGTTAGGTTATGCAGGTTAAGTTAGGTAAGGTAGGTAAGGTAACATAGGTAAAAGTTAGGATATGCAGGTTAAGTTAGGTAAGATAGGTAAAGTCAGGTAAGATAGGTAAGGTATGGTAAGCAGGATAAGTTAGGAAAGGTTGGTAAGGTAAGGTAACATAGGTAAAGTTAGGTAAGATAGGTTAAGCAGGTTAAGTTAGGAAAGGTATGTAAGGTAAGGTAACATAGGTAAAGTTAGGTTATGCAGGTTAAGTTAGGTAAGGTAGGTAAGGTAACATAGGTAAAGTTAGGTTATGCAGGTTAAGTTAGGTAAGATAGGTAAAGTCAGGTAAGATAGGTAAGGTATGGTAAGGTAATATAGGTAAAGTTAGGTAAGATAGGTTAAGCAGGTTAAGTTAGGAAAGGTAGGTAAGGTTAGGTAAGTTATGTTAGGATAGGATAGGTAAAGTTAGGTTTAGGAACGCTACGTTAACTAAGTAACATTGGGTGGAGAGGATAGGTTACGTAGGTTTGAACAGTGTAGTTCAGGGAACAGTTTAAAAGGTAAAATGTCTAAGAAAATATATTTAACAGAAGTGTAAGTTTGATATGAAAAGCAGAACTAGTTACATTTGGGGAGAAATTTTATGCCTGAAGGTGTCTTAGAGAACAACATTGATGAACGAAGATGTCTTAGAAAGCTTCTCTGATGAACGAAAGGTTACTTAGAGAATAACTTTTGTTAGCTCTTTGAATAACTTTGATGACTTTGAGAATAACTTTGATAGCTCTGGGAATAACTTTTATGATTTTGAGAACATCTTTGATGTCTTGGAGAACAACATTGATGTTTAGAGAACAACTTTGATGGCCAAGATTAACTTTAGATGTCTCTGAGAATAACTTTTATAACATAGAAATTAACTTTAGATGTCTCTGAAAATATCTTTGATGACTTCGAGAATAACATTTGATGACTCTGAGAATAACTTTTATGTCTTACATAATAACTTTAGATGTCTCTGAAAATAACTTTGATGAAAAAAGATGTCTTAGATTAACTTTTGATGACTTTGAAAACAAGTTTGATGAACAAAGATGTTTTGGAAAGTTTCTCTGACGAACGAAGGTAACTTAGAGATTAACTTTTATGATTTAGAGAACATCTTTGATGTCTTAGAGAACAAGATTGATGTCTTAGAGAACAACTTGGATGAACAAAGATGTCTTAGAAAGCTTCTCTGATGAACGAAAAGATACTTAGAGAATAACTTTGACGACTGTATTTAACTTTTTGATGGCTCTGAGGACAGTTTTTGTTGAACGAGGATGTCTCAGAAGGCTTCTTTGAATAACAAAGGTGACTCTGAGAAAAACTTTGATGACTCTGAGAAAGACTTTGTTGTCTTAAAGAATAACTTTAGATGTCTCTGAGAATAACTTTTATGAACGAAGATGTCTGAGATTAACTTTTGATGACTTTGAAAACAAGTTTGATGAACAAAGATGTTTTGGAAAGTTTCTCTGACGAACGAAGGTAACTTAGAGATTAACTTTTATGATTTAGAGAACATCTTTGATGTCTTAGAGAACAAGATTGATGTCTTAGAGAACAACTTGGATGAACAAAGATGTCTTAGAAAGCTTCTCTGATGAACGAAAAGATACTTAGAGAATAACTTTGACGACTGTATTTAACTTTTTGATGGCTCTGAGGACAGTTTTTGTTGAACGAGGATGTCTCAGAAGGCTTCTTTGAATAACAAAGGTGACTCTGAGAAAAACTTTGATGACTCTGAGAAAGACTTTGTTGTCTTAAAGAATAACTTTAGATGTCTCTGAGAATAACTTTTATGAACGAAGATGTCTGAGATTAACTTTGACGTCTCTTGGATTAACTTTGTGGACATGAGAATATCTTTGGATAACTCTGAGATTAACTTTGATGTCTTTGAAACAACTTTGATGAACGAGAGTGAGTTAGAGATTACCTTTGTTAACTCTGAGATCAACTTTGATGAACAAAAGTGAGTTAGAGATTACATTTGATAACTCTAAGATTAACTTTAGATGTCTCTGAGACAAACTTTTATAACATAGAAATTAACTTTAATGACCAAAAGTGAGTTAGAGAATACCTTTGATGACTCCGTGAATAATTTTGATAGTTCTGAGAATGACTTTTGCTGTCTTGGAATAACTTTTGATTGTTCTGAGAATAACTTTTGTTGCCTTGGAATAACTTTTGATTGTTCTGAGAATAACTTTGAGGGCTTAGAGAATGTCTTTGATGAATGGAAGAGTCGCATTGAAGTCTTAAGGATGTCTTTGATGTCTCGAAGGATGTCTTTGAGTGTAACTTTGGTGTCTTTGAGTAAGTCCTTAATGTATTGAAGAGTGTCTTTGATTTCTCGAAGAGTAACTTTGGTGTAACGGAGAGCACCTTTGACTATTTTTCTTACTTAGCGACATATAATTTTAGTTACGAAAGTGTTGAAAAAGTTACATTTGACTATTTTTAGTGCTTCACAAAGTATAAATGTCAGTTAAGAACGACGATGATAGATATCTTTGACTATATTTTCTTACTTGACGATGGATAAAGTTAGTTATGAACAGTGCTGAAAGAAGATTCCTTTGACAATTTTTAGCTAAGCGAAAGGTTGTTTTAGTTAAGAACGGTGTTGAAAGAGATTAATCCTGACTATTTTCAGATGAGAGAAGTGATATTTCAGTTAAGAAATGACGAGGAAACATGATGAAGTAACTATTTTTAGTTGACCGATGAATACTTTTAGTTGAGCAAAAGACAAAACATGATGAACATGACTTTTTCTGTTGATTGATGGATAATTTTAGTTATGAAATGACAATGAAACATGAAGAACACGGTTATTTCTGATGACTGGGGAATAAGTTTAGTTAAGAACAGTGCTGGAAAGTGACTATGTTTCAGTTGATTGGCGAAAGATTTTTTTAGTTAAGGAACGTTAAATAACATGTAAGGGGAAAAACCCAGAGAACATATGGGGAACATGGCAAAGAACACATGTAAGAAAAGTTGATGAATACAGTGAACATGCTGGGAATATGAACTTACAGAGAACATGAAAACATGATAAGGAGAATAGGGATTACAAAGAATGAACAATGGACTTGTGAAGAACATGGAGAATATGACAAAAGAATGTAGAAAACATGTAAGTGAAGGTGAAAAACGAAGTGATCTTGTGAGGAACATGAACTTGTAGAGGAACATGAATATTGACAAAGAACACAAAATATGGAAGTTAGCATGAATATTGAGTATAAAAGTTGTAAAGAGAACATGTGATGAATATGAAAACATAGAAAATATGACTAGAATTTGTAGAGAACATAATGAGACTAAGAGAAATATTACATAAAAAATGGAGATACTTGTGAAAATATGAACTGAATGGGACTGTGAACATTTGAAGAACATGGAGTGAACACGGATGAGAATACGAAGAACACAGTGAATATAGAGAAAATATGCAAATACAGTACGATTATTGAAGGTTTGGGTACGTTGGGGATGAGAAGGTAAGGGAGGGAAAGGGTAAGAGTTAAGCTGGAGACGGACTTGATCGAAAATATTTATGTCTGATGATCTAAGGCTGAGGGAATGGAGCTTGGTTAATGCCCTGATTAATTTTACTACGTTAGAAAATAAGGTGATCTTAAATCTTAGGATGATTTAGTTGGAAATAAAGAACTTGTACAAAATGAACTAAGCTGGGGCACAAGAGTTGAAACTTGATAACTGAACCGGTTTTTATTTACTATGTCTGAAAATGTAGTTGGGTGTTTAAATCTCAGGGGGATTTGGACTGAGAGTAATGAATTTACAAAAGTGAGCTTGGACAGAGGACAAGAGCTAGAGTTTTATAATTGTTTACTTCATATTTACTATGTCTGAAATACAGAGGGTAAAAATTTCGGGGAAATTGATGGTTTATTTACAAAGACTTGAGGGTGGAAGAGGGTGGGGGACGAGAGCTGGAGCTCAGTAACTGACTTGATCTTATTTACTAACTTTGAAGTATGTCTGCTTTTAATTTTAGGGAAATTGATGGGTTATTTACAAAGATACGAAGGAGAACTAAGGCGGGGACGAGAGCTGGAGCTCGATAACTGACTTGATTTTATTTACGGTGTCTGAAATACAGAGGGTAAAAATTTAAGGGAAATTGATGGTTTATTTACAAAGATATGAAAGAGAACTAAGGCGGAGGACAAGCGCTGGAGCTTGGTAACTGTTTTGATCTTATTTACGGTGCCTGAAATACAGAGGGTAAAAATTTCAGGGAAATTGGACTGATACTAACGAAGATACGAGAGAGAGCTAAGGCGGAGGACAAGCGCTGGAGCTTGGTAACTAAATTACTGTATTGAACTACATTTGAAATAAGATTATTTTTAAATTTTAGAGGGATTGGAATGATACTAACGAAGATACGAGAGAGAGCTAAGGCGGAGGACAAGCGCTGGAGCTTGGTAACTAAATTACTGTATTGAACTACATTTGAAATATGATTATTTTTAAATTTTAGAGGGATTGGAATGATAGTATTCATTATACGACAGGGGACTAAGGTGGGGGAACGTGAGCTAGAACATGCTTACTAACATGATTTATTTGTGTAAAACTGACTTGCTTAATGAAAAGGAGCAAACATACGATGTTGGAAAATAGTTGAACTGAACTGAATGAAAGGAGAGAGAGAGAGAGAGAGAGAGGAGGGACGGTCCAGATATTATGGAGAAGATAAGATAAGATAAGAGGTCTGGCTGGCCGGGCGTAAGGTAAATAAAGGTGACGCGAGAGATTGCGAGGTAAGGGGGAGGGAGGTGATGTGAGGTACGAAACCCTGAAAACCCTGGCTCACAAACACGAATTTCTAAATTTACATGAAAACTATGGCTTACACAGACGGATTTTGTAAGTTGAAAACATGTAAAACATGTCCGTAGAGTTCTCCTGGAAGCCCTAAAGAGCTACATACGTTACTTGAATTTGTCCCATAAGGCCTTAACAAACTTCTAAGTCTCGGAAATTATTTTTCTCATAAGAACTTTAACAAACTCGTATGACATTATTTTTCATTATAAGAGTTCCCTAATTCCAAATCTGTGACTCCCCCAAATTCACCTGAAAACCCCGACATGCTACACACGAATTTCCAGAAAAAACAAAAATTCGTCTGTGGACTGTACATGGTACACACGAATTTCCAGAAAAACAAAAATTCGTCTGTGGACTGTACAGTCCACAGGGGAATTTTCTCCCAGAAAAAAAAAATTCGTCTGTGGACTGTACACCCTACTACTAGTATGCTAGTACTCTAATGATCGCTAGTATGCTAGTACCCCAGTGATCGCTAGTATGCTAGTACTCCAATGATCGCTTGTACGCTAGTACTCCAATGATCGCTAGTACGCTAGTACTCCAATGATCGCTAGTATGCTAGTACCCCAATGATCGCTAGTATGCTAGTACTCCAATGATCGCTAGTATGAAAGTACTCCAATGATCGCTAGTTTGCTAGTACTCCAATGATCGCTAGTTCCCAATGATCGCTAGTATGCTAGTACTCCAATGATCGCTAGTACGCTAGTACTCCAATGATTGCTAGTACGCTAGTACCCCAATGATCGCTAGTATGCTAGTACTCCAATGATCGCTAGTACCCCAATGATCGCTAGTACGCTAGTACTCTAATGATCGCTAGTACGCTAGTACTCCAATGATCGCTAGTATGCTAGTACCCCAATGACCGCTAGTATGGTAGTACTCCAATGATCGCTAGTATGCTAGTACCCCAATGATCGCTAGTATGCTAGTACTCCAATGATCGCTAGTACGCTAGTACCCCAATGATCGCTAGTATGCTAGTACTCCAATGATCGCTAGTATGCTAGTACTCCAATGATCGCTAGTACGCTAGTACTCCAATGATCGCTAGTATGCTAGTACTCCAATGATCGCTAGTATGCTAGTACTCCAATGATCGCTAGTACGCTAGTACTCCAATGATCGCTAGTATGCTAGTACTCCAATGATCGCTAGTATGCTAGTACTCCAATGATCGCTAGTATGCTAGTACCACAATGATCGCTAGCACGCTAGTACTTCAATGATCGCTAGTATGCAAGTACTCCAATGATCGCTAGTATGCTAGTACCCCAATGATCGCTAGTACGCTAGTACTCCAATGATCGCTAGTATGCTAGTACCCCAATGATCGCTAGTACGCTAGTACCCAATGAACGCTAGTATGCTAGTACCCCAATGATCGCTAGTACGCTAGTACTCCAATGATCGCTAGTATGCTAGTACTCCAATGATCGCTAGTACGCTAGTACCCCAATGATCGCTAGTACGCTAGTACTCCAATGATCGCTAGTATGCTAGTACCCCAATGATCGCTAGTACGCTAGTACGCCAATGATCGCTAGTATGCTAGTACTCCAATGATCGCTAGTATGCTAGTACCCCAATGCTCGCTAGTACGCTAGTACCCCAATGATCGCTAGTATGCTAGTACCCCAATGATCGCTAGTATGCTAGTACCCCAATGATCGCTAGTATGCTAGTACTCCAATGATCGCTAGTATGCTAGTACCCCAATGATCGCTAGTATGCTAGTACCCCAATGATTGCTAGTATGCTAGTACCCCAATGATCGCTAGTATGCTAGTACTCCAATGATCGCTAGTATGCTAGTACCCCAATGATCGCTAGTACGCTACTACTCCAATGATCGCTAGTATGCTAGTACCCCAATGATCGCTAGTGCGCTAGTACTCCAATGATCGCTAGTACGCTAGTACCCCAATGATCGCTAGTATGCTAGTACCCCAATGATCGCTAGTATGCTAGTACTCCAATGATCGCTAGTATGCTAGTACCCCAATGATCGCTAGTACGCTAGTACCCCAATGATCGCTAGTATGCTAGAACCCCAATGATCGCTAGTATGCTAGTACCCCAATGATCGCTAGTATGCTAGTACCCCAATGATCGCTAGTACGCTAGTACTCCAATGATCGCTAGAATGCTAGTACCCCAATGATCGCTAGTATGCTAGTACTCCAATGATCGCTAGTATGCTAGTACCCCAATGATCGCTAGTACGCTAGTACTCCAATGATCGCTAGTACGCTAGTACCCCAATGATCGCTAGTATGCTAGTACTCCAATGATCGCTAGTATGCTAGTACCCCAATGATCGCTAGTACGCTAGTACTCCAATGATCGCTAGTATGCTAGTACCCCAATGATCGCTAGTATGCTAGTACCCCAATGATCGCTAGTATGCTAGTACTCCAATGATCGCTAGTATGCTAGTACCCCAATGATCGCTAGTATGCTAGTACCCCAATGATCGCTAGTATGCTAGTACTCCAATGATCGCTAGTATGCTAGTACCCCAATGATCGCTAGTACGCTAGTACTCCAATGATCGCTAGTACTTTAAAGAACACAATAAAGTAGCCGTCACAACTGCAAGAAAAATGACAGGTTGGATAACAAGAACTTTTCACACTAGAGATGCTATACCGATGATGATACTTTTCAAAACGCTTGTGCTATCTAGAGTAGAGTACTGCTGCACAATGACAGCCCCTTTCAAAGCTGGAGAAATTGCTGACCTAGAGAGCGTGCAGAGATCCTTTACTGCTAGAATCCACTCAGTAAAACATCTAAATTACTGGGACCGACTAAAGAGCCTAAATCTGTACTCCCTTGAGCGCAGGCGGGAGAGATACATAATAATTTACACGTGGAAAATAATTGAGGGGCTGGTCCCAAACCTGCACACAGAAATAACACCACATGAGACCAGAAGACATGGCAGGATGTGCAGAATACCCCCGTTGAAAAGCAGAGGTGCAACAGGTACTCTGAGAGAGAACTCTATCAACATCAGAGGCCCGAGACTGTTCAACACGCTTCCACTACACATAAGGGGCATAACTGGCAAACCCCTCACAGTGTTCAAGAGAGAACTGGATAAGCACCTCCAAAGGATACCTGATCAACCAGGCTGTGACTCATACGTCAGGCTGCGAGCAGCCGCGTCTAACAGCCTGGTTGATCAGTCCAGCAACCAGGAGGCCTGGTCGACGACCGGGCCGCGGGGACACTAAGCCCCGGAAGCACCTCAAGGTAGCCTCAAGGTAGTATGCTAGTACCCCAATGATCGCTAGTATGCTAGTACCCCAATGATCGCTAGTATGCTAGTACCCCAATGATCGCTAGTATGCTAGTACTCCAATGATCGCTAGTATGCTAGTACTCCAATGATCGCTAGTATGCTAGTACCCCAATGATCGCTAGTACGCTAGTACTCCAATGATCGCTAGTACGCTAGTACTCCAATGATCGCTAGTATGCTAGTACCCCAATGATCGCTAGTATGCTAGTACCCCAATGATCGCTAGTATGCTAGTACTCCAATGATCGCTAGTATGCTAGTACCCCAATGATCGCTAGTACGCTAGTACTCCAATGATCGCTAGTATGCTAGTACCCCAATGATCGCTAGTATGCTAGTACTCCAATGATCGCTAGTATGCTAGTACTCCAATGATCGCTAGTATGCTAGTACCCCAATGATCGCTAGTACGCTAGTACTCCAATGATCGCTAGTATGCTAGTACCCCAATGATCGCTAGTACGCTAGTACTCCAATGATCGCTAGTATGCTAGTACCACAATGATCGCTAGTACGCTAGTACTCCAATGATCGCTAGTATGCTAGTACCACAATGATCGCTAGTATGCTAGTACTCCAATGATCGCTAGTATGCTAGTACTCTAATGATCGCTAGTACGCTAGTACTCCAATGATCGCTAGTATGCTAGTACCACAATGATCGCTAGTATGCTAGTACTCCAATGATCGCTAGTATGCTAGTACTCCAATGATCGCTAGTATGCTAGTACTCCAATGATCGCTAGTACGCTAGTACCCCAATGATCGCTAGTACGCTAGTACTCCAATGATCGCTAGTACGCTAGTACCCCAATGATCGCTAGTACGTACTACCGTTGTCTGCACACATTCCCTAAGCTTTCTGCTGCGTGTTCTTGCACGAGGGTGACGCTGTAGCCTCAGTCCTCTCTAACACTCCTACAAACTCTCCCAACATTGGTGCATTATTGGCCAACAAGAAACCAGAGCTGGAAAGTCCCTCAGGCTCCCATTTTCTAAAATAGAAAAGAAGAGGAAGAGGAGTCCCGCTGTTCAAATCTCTTGATTCGAGCCGCCAAACGTGTCACAATATGGTTAACGATTAAGGGGAAGGAAGGGTGAGGGTGGGGGGGGGGGGTAGATATCCTCCTTCTCTGACAGCTGAAATGAGACTCAGTTTCATGTCCAATCGCAGATTAGCCTGGGTGACGTAACTCAACTGGTCACCACCCATTGGCCCACCACCATGAGACCGTCGCCAGCTTACCGTGACATCTCAGCTGAGCCGTTTGACATCTTGATCAATCTATTGAAACAAAAGAACAATGGAATATTTCCCCTTCTTTAAATATGTCAATTAATGAACAATATACATTCCTAGTAGTCCTAAGTTTCGATATTGATTGTCCATGTTACGACTTGCTGAATGTATCGTGACGGAGTTCACTATTATTCTGCATGTGGCCATAACATATTTGCTGACTTCGTGGCCATACAGCCTTCTTCACCATAAAATATTGATACCATTATGATTATACAATCTTGCTGATCTTATGACCACACAGTCATACTACCCTTACAAACATGTTACCTTACCATTATATAATCTAACTAACTTTATGACTATATAATCTTGGTGACCTCACGACCATATAATCATGATGACCTCACGGCCATATAATCTTCATGACCTATCGACCATATAATCTTGGTGACCTCACGATTATATAATCTTGGTGACCTCACGATTATATAATCTTGGTGACCTCACGATTATATAATCTTGATGACCTCACGACCATATAATCTTGGTGACGTCACGACCATATAATCTTGATGACCTCACGACCATATAATCTTGGTGACGTAACGACCATATAATCTTGGTGACGTTACGACCATATAATCTTGGTGACGTCACGATCATATAATCTTGGTGACGTTACGACCATATAATCTTGGTGACGTCACGACCATATAATCTTGGTGACGTTACGACCATATGATCTTGATGACCTCACGACCATATAATCTTGGTTACCTCACCACCATATAATCTTGGTTACCTCACGACCATATAATCTTGGTTACCTCACGACCATATAATCTTGGTTACCTCACCACCATATAATCTTGGTTACCTCACGATCATATAATCTTGGTTACCTCACCACCATATAATCTTGGTTACCTCACGACCATATAATCTTGATGACCTCACGACCATATAATCTTGGTGACGTAACGACCATATAATCTTGGTGACGTTACGACCATATAATCTTGGTGACGTCACGATCATATAATCTTGGTGACGTTACGACCATATAATCTTGGTGACGTCACGACCATATAATCTTGGTGACGTTACGACCATATGATCTTGATGACCTCACGACCATATAATCTTGGTTACCTCACCACCATATAATCTTGGTTACCTCACGACCATATAATCTTGGTTACCTCACGACCATATAATCTTGGTTACCTCACCACCATATAATCTTGGTTACCTCACGACCATATAATCTTGGTTACCTCACCACCATATAATCTTGGTTACCTCACGACCATATAATCTTGGTTACCTCACGACCATATAATCTTGGTTACCTCACCACCATATAATCTTGGTTACCTCACCACCATATAATCTTGGTTACCTCACGACCATATAATCTTGGTTACCTCACGACCATATAATCTTGGTTACCTCACGACCATATAATCTTGGTTACCTCACGACCATATAATCTTGGTTACCTCACCACCATATAGTCTTGGTTACCTCACGACCATATAATCTTGGTTACCTCACCACCATATAATCGTGCTGAGCAGAAGAAAACGTTCACGTATGTTTGATATTAATATCAGTGATTATTTGTAATATACAGCCTTAAGAAAAATAGTATAAATTTTTTATATTATTTATTTATTTTAAATGATGATGTGATTAAGGGTATCTCGGCTCTGTCAAATCCTTGTTTATAAATAAAAACAGCACAATCGTCTTAATCCCAGGTTCCTTGATGTAAATAACTGAACACCTCTTATCAGCGTAGCATATAAGGTTTTGGTTGGTTGACCTTGGAGGAGATATTAAGACGCTCGTGGCTCTTATGTGTTTATATATCTCAGCATAAGATGTCAACACTGGTGTAATAGAAGGTGTGTTGGGTTATATCACACGCAAGAGCTGGCCAGGCCCTAGAGCCCCCTGTTGAGCCCCCCTGTAGAGCCCCTGTAGAGCCCCCAGGGGAGCCACAGGTGTGCACGAGTACACTTCAACTGCCCTGGAGTCGTCGCTTGGCTCCGCCCAGCGGTCACAGTGATGGTGAGGAACAGTTTGTATAATGTGGAAGTTTGAAGGTTGGACGCAACAGATAAGGTATTTTATAATCTTAATTAATTAATAATATAAGGTAATCTGTCAAATCTTTAATTTATGTGGGGGTGAGTTACAGTTTTTCTGTAACTCCATATAATAATAAGATCTTGCTGATCTTACGACCAGATAATCTTGTTTTAATATTTTTACTACGTTTGTTTTTATTTAATTAACTCTAATCGCGGGTGTCACTGAGGTATTATGAACAATTGTGGGCAGGACTTATCTAACAACATAGTAACTATCGTGTAAGTTCTGATTATAATTGGTCCGGGAGAAGGAGAGACGTGCTTCAATCTCTTGCCGGTGTCGGTCAGTTTAATTCGTTCATAAATTGACTTGCAAGAGCTCATTTGGGTCCATTTGTCTACATCTTGGGGCCCATTTAGGTAAATCGGGTCGCCGGGGGCGCCGGGAAGGCCGCAGTGGCAGCGCTGAGTTTCAGTTGTGTCTGGAACACCGTGGTGAGCAGACGTGTTACTCCCGCTGCAGCGGCGGCTGCTGACGGAGCGGTGACCGTGTTTCTTCACAGCTGCCATCACAATCCTTCGTGATAAAATTACTGGCAGAGTTCACAGTTAACATGATCATTAAGCAGTAAGAAGATCACGTTCCCAGGGCTGACCTGTTACACGTGCCCTGAGAGCTGTTAGGCTGCGCCAGGTAGGCCTACATCTCCTGTTTTGTAAACATGTATTTCTCCACATTTTTTTTACATCCTGAAAACACTAACGAGGTCATTGTTCTTCCTGTGTTGATGTTTGCCAGTTTAATCTGTGCAAAAATACTCCAACACAAATTTACTGTTTGCTGTGATATCTTATAAGTGTTTCCTCTGACATAAGTTCTACGAAGGAGTGAGGGGCGCTGTGAGGAACTCTGCCAGGCCAGCCACTCTCAGGGTAAGGCTGGCCCATGGAACGATTAGTGTTCTTAAGACTGGTCCATGGAACGATTAGTGTTCTTAAGGCTGGCCCATGGAACGATTAGTGTTCTTAAGACTGGTCCATGGAACGATTAGTGTTCTTAAGACTGGCCCATGGAACGATTAGTGTTCTTAAGACTAGTCCATGGAACGATTAGTGTTCTTAAGACTAGTCCATGGAACGATTAGTGTTCTTAAGGCTGGCCCATGGAACGATTAGTGTTCTTAAGGCTGGCCCATGGAACGATTAGTGTTCTTAAGACTAGTCCATGGAACGATTAGTGTTCTTAAGACTAGTCCATGGAACGATTAGTGTTCTTAAGGCTGGCCCATGGAACGATTAGTGTTCTTAAGGCTGGCCCATGGAACGATTAGTGTTCTTAAGACTGGTCCATGGAACGATTAGTGTTCTTAAGGCTGGTCCATGGAACGATTAGTGTTCTTAAGACTGGTCCATGGAACGATTAGTGTTCTTAAGGCTGGCCCATGGAACGATTAGTGTTCTTAAGACTGATCCATGGAACGATTAGTGTTCTTAAGGCTAGCCCATGGAACGATTAGTGTTCTTAAGGCTAGCCCATGGAACGATTAGTGTTCTTAAGACTAGTCCATGGAACGATTAGTGTTCTTAAGACTAGTCCATGGAACGATTAGTGTTCTTAAGACTAGTCCATGGAACGATTAGTGTTCTTAAGACTGGTCCATGGAACGATTAGTGTTCTTAAGGCTGGCCCATGGAACGATTAGTGTTCTTAAGGCTGGCCCATGGAACGATTAGTGTTCTTAAGACTAGTCCATGGAACGATTAGTGTTCTTAAGACTAGTCCATGGAACGATTAGTGTTCTTAAGACTGGTCCATGGAACGATTAGTGTTCTTAAGGCTGGCCCATGGAACGATTAGTGTTCTTAAGACTGGTCCATGGAACGATTAGTGTTCCTAATTTTAAGGCTGGCCCATGGAACCATAAGGCAGTGTTAACGTTGTCACATAAAACGATAAGTGTTAACATGTATTGTTCCATGGTACCTTAAAGATGTTCCATGGAGCAATAAGACTGTTCTTAAGGGTGTCCCATGGAACAATAAGACTGTTCTTAAGGGTGTCCCATGGAACAATAAGACTGTTCTTAAGGGTGTCCCATGGAACAATAAGACTGTTCTTAAGGGTGTCCCATGGAACAATAAGACTGTTCTTAAGGGTGTCCCATGGAACAATAAGACTGTTCTTAAGGGTGTCCCATGGAACAATAAGACTGTTCTTAAGGGTGTCCCATGGAACAATAAGACTGTTCTTAAGGGTGTCCTATGGAACAATAAGACTGTTCTTAAGGGTGTCCCATGGAACAATAAGACTGTTCTTAAGGGTGTCCCATGGAACAATAAGACTGTTCTTAAGGGTGTCCCATGGAACAATAAGACATGTGCTGACACACTGCCACCCTCCCCCCAATAATCCCCGTGGTACAAGCAGGAACTTGTCATGTTCCACAGGAACACAATTATTCTCAAGACCAAGATAGTACACAAATAATGTGCCAAATGTTACGTCAGTTTTATATCCAAGAAATAACTACGTAAACGACTGAGAAACGACTCATAAGAAGAGTATTTATTAATAAAGACGTTGTACTTTGCATTGCAAGCCTTGCGTATTGTCCTAACATTCAAGAACTTTGGCAAGAAAAGCGTAAAAATAAACATCGTTGATGTTCTTAAAGCTTCATAAACGTTAATTAAAAACTAAGAGCTTCATAAAAGTTAATTAGGTAAAATAATTAAGCATAAAAGTGACCGAAAATAGTCTCAACATTAAATAAAACCAGAAGTCTGGGGTTGACAGCCAACAACTTGATGAAACGGGGTTTAAATCAATTAAATACATCGTTACCAGCGATGCTTATATTAGTTATATCTCTTTTCCCTATAATTATTATTATCTAGTATTATCTCCTCACTATTTCTAGCTTCCTGTTCTCTGTGTGGGCAGGTTGTGAGGTGTGTGGGCAGGTTGTGAAGTGTGGGCAGGTTGTGAGGTGTGTGGGCAGGTTGTGAGGTGTGTATGGGCAGGTTGTGAGGTGTGTATAGGCAGGTTGTGAGGTGTGTGGCAGGTTGTGAGGTGTGTGTGGGCAGGTTGTGAGGTGTGTGGGCAGGTTGTGAGGTGTGTGGGCAGGTTGTGAGGTGTGTGGGCAGGTTGTGAGGTGTGTGTGTGGGCAGGTTGTGAGGTGTGTGGGCAGGTTGTGAGGTGTGTGGGCAGGTTGTGAGGTGTGTGTGGGCAGGTTGTGAGGTGTGTGTGGGCAGGTTGTGAGGTGTGTGTGGGCAGGTTGTGAGGTGTGTGTGGGCAGGTTGTGAGGTGTGTGGCAGGTTGTGAGGTGTGTGGGCAGGTTGTGAGGTGTGTGTGGGAAGGTTGTGAGGTGTGTGTGGGCAGGTTGTGAGGTGTGTGTGGGCAGGTTGTGAGGTGTGTGGCAGGTTGTGAGGTGTGTGGGCAGGTTGTGAGGTGTGTGGGCAGGTTGTGAGGTGTGTGTGGGCAGGTTGTGAGGTGTGTGGGCAGGTTGTGAGGTGTGTGGGCAGGTTGTAAGGTGTGTGTGGGCAGGTTGTGAGGTGTGTGTGGGCAGGTTGTGAGGTGTGTGGGCAGGTTGTGAGGTTTGTGGGCAGGTTGTGAGGTGTGTGTGGGCAGGTTGTGAGGTGTGTGTGGGCAGGTTGTGAGGTGTGTGGGCATGTTGTGAGGTGTGTGTGGGCAGGTTGTGAGGTGTGTGTGGGCAGGTTGTGAGGTGTGTGTGGGCAGGTTGTGAGGTGTGTGGCAGGTTGTGAGGTGTGTGGGCAGGTTGTGAGGTGTGTGGGCAGGTTGTGAGGTGTGTGTGGGCAGGTTATGAGGTGTGTGTGGGCAGGTTGTGAGGTGTGTGGGCAGGTTGTGCGGTGTGTGTGGGCAGGTTGTGAGGTGTGTGGGCAGGTTGTGAGGTGTGTGTGGGCAGGTTGTGAGGTGTGTGGGCAGGTTGTGAGGTGTGTGTGGGCAGGTTGTGAGGTGTGTGGGCAGGTTGTGAGGTGTGTGTGGGCAGGTTGTGAGGTGTGTGTGGGCAGGTTGTGAGGTGTGTGTGGGCAGGTTGTGAGGTGTGTGGCTTGTTGTGAGGTGTGTGTGGGCAGGTTGTGAGGTGTGGACAGGTTGTGAGGTGTGTGGGCAGGTTGTGAGGTGTGTGTGGGCAGGTTGTGAGGTGTGTGGGCAGGTTGTGAGGTGTGTGTGGCAGGTTGTGAGGTGTGTGTGGGCAGGTTGTGAGGTGTGTGTGGGCAGGTTGTGAGGTGTGGACAGGTTGTGAGGTGTGTGTGGGCAGGTTGTGAGGTGTGTGGGCAGGTTGTGAGGTGTGTGTGGCAGGTTATGAGGTGTGTGGGCAGGTTGTGAGGTGTGTGGGCAGGTTGTGAGGTGTGTGTGGCAGGTTGTGAGATGTGTGGGCAGGTTGTGAGGTGTGTGTGGGCAGGTTGTGAGGTGTGTGGGCAGGTTGTGAGGTGTGGGCAGGTTGTGAGGTGTGTGGCAGGTTGTGAGGTGTGTGGGCAGGTTGTGAGGTGTGGGCAGGTTGTGAGGTGTGGGCAGGTTGTGAGGTGTGGGCAGGCTGTGAAGTGAGAAGGGTGGAGTGTAACCACATCACTGCCTAATGCATTACATTAGTTAACCACTCTGACACTGAAAAAGTTCTTTTTAACTTCCCTGCGGTTCATGTGGGTACTACGTTTCCACCTGTTTCTCCGTGTTCGCGTACCACCAGTGTTGAATAGTTTATCCTTGTCTACCCGGTCGATTCCTCTGAGGATTTTGTAGGTAGTGATCATGTCTCCCCTTACTCTTCTGTCTTCCAATGTCGTAAGGTGTGTGTGTGTACTCACCTAGTTGTACTCACCTAGTTGTGTTTGCGGGGGTTGAGCTCTGGCTCTTTGGTCCCGCCTCTCAACCGTCAATCAACAGGTGTACAGATTCCTGAGCCTATCGGGCTCTGTCATATCTACACTTGAAACTGTGTATGGAGTCAGCCTCCACCACATCACTTCCTAATGCATTCCATAACATGTCCATGGGCTTGTCTTGTGTGTGTGTGTGTGTGTGTGTGTGTGTGTGTGTGTGTGTGTGTGTGTGTGTGTGTGTGTGTGTGTGTGTGTGTGTGTGTGTGTGTGTGTGTGTGTGTGTGTGTGTGTGTACTAACCTAGTTGTGCCTGCGGTGGTTGAGCTTTGCCTCTTGGGTCCCGCCTCTCAACCGTCAATCAACTGGTTTACAGATTCCAGAGCCTACTGGGCTCAATCATACCTATATTTGAAACTGTGTATGGAGTCTGCCTGCACCAGATAATTTCCTTGTGCATTCCATTTATTAACTACTCTGACACTGAAAAATTCTTTCTAACGTCTCTGTGGCTCATTTGGGTACTAAGTTTCCACCTGTGTCCCCTTGTTCGTGTCCCACCCGTGCTGAAGAGTTTGTCTTTGTCCACCCTATCAATTCCTCTGAGAATTTTGTAGGTGGTTATCCTGTCTCTCCTTACTCTTCTGTTTTCCAGGGACGTGAGGTTCAACTCCTTTAGCCTTTCCTCGTAGCTCATTCCTCTCAGTTCCGGGACGGGCCTGGTGGCATACCGCTTAATCTTTTCTAACTTTGTCTTGTGTTTAACTAGATATGGACTACAGGCTGGAGCTGCAGATTCCCGGATTATAAGTGGTAATCCAATTATAATCTGACATAAGTGGTATACAGGGTCCTAAATGATTCCTTACACAAGTTTCTAAAGGCAGTTCTAATGTTGGCCAACCTATCATATGCCGCTGATGATATCGTTTTGATGTGGGCCTCTGAGGACCGGTTCGGTGTGATATCAACTTATAGATCTTTCTCTCTATTTGCCTCTTGAGGGATTTCACCTCCCAGATGGTACCTTGTGTTCAGCCTTCTGTTCCCTTAGCCTAATTTCATTACTTTACACTTTTCGGAGTTGAACCTTAGCAGCCGTTTTCTAGACCATTCGTCCAGTTTGTCCAGATCATCCAGATCGTCTGTGTCTATCTTCATCTGTCTTGATTCTTCTTATTATTTTTGCATCATCAGCAAACATTGGGAAAAATGAGTCTATACTCTCTGGAAGACCGTTTACATATATTAGAAACAGGATGGGTCCAAGTACTGAGCCCTGTGGGACTCCGCTGGTGACATCTCGCCACTCTGATGTCTCCCTTCTCAAAGTTACTCGTTGTTTCCTGTTGCTTAAATACTTCCTTATCCACAGGAGCACCTTCCCTTTCACTCCTGCCTGATGTTCCAACTTTTTTAACAGCCTTTTCTGGAGTAATGTGTCAAAGGCTTTCTGGTAGTCAAAGAAAATGCAGTCTGCCCACCCTTCTCTTTCTTGCCTAATTTTTGTTGCCCGGTCATAGAATTCTTTTAAACCTGTGAGGCACGATTTACTATCTCTGAACCCATGTTGGTGGTGTGTTACAAAGCTATTTCCCTCCAGATGCTCTACGAGCCTTTTCCTCATGATCTTGTTCATCAGCTTGCATGGTATACATGTTAGGTGTATACCATGCGTGTGTGTGTGTGTGTGTGTGTATGTGTGTGTGTGTGTGTGTGTGTGTGTGTGTGTGTGTGTGTGTGTGTGTGTGTGTGTGTGTGTGTGCAGGTGGTAGAGGTGTGTGTAATCTTCACAGCCTGGGATTTTCATCTCATCGAAACTCAATTCCTTATCAGCCGAGCCACTCCTCCTCCTCCTCCTCCTCGTCCCACTACTGCCTTACTATACAGTAGTCCTGCGGAAACATTGCTTTTATGATGCCTGAGAGTTTTGTTTTTGAGTGTTATTACATCTGGGTTTTCTTCTTGTTTCCTTTGCCCAAGTTCATTTGTTTTATTAGTACTGCCATCTATGTTTGTATACATCCCTTCGAAGCTCACCTTCATCTTTCCATCCTCACTTACTCTTGCTGCCTGTTCCACTGGTGCAGACAATTGCTCCATGGACCGGGCTGCATGAGTGGGGTTGTTGTGCTGTGCGATATTTAACATGGGTTCTAAGGATGCTGGGGTAGGGCATGGTTCAAGGGTTTGTGGAGAGGTGAGGGGTTGAAGAGAGGAGGAGGGGGTGGGGGAGGGGACTTGGTGGAGCATTTAGTGGGGCTGGGGTGCTGGAAGGGGTTGGGACAGGGAGGACTTCCATTGTGTGGAAGGTGGGAGTGATGCTCTTTTCCCTGGGACTGCCGAACTGCTTGTGGAGGGTTCCGCACTCTCTTCTGGGATTGTAGGGTTTAGGACCATAGTTCCCTCATTGCATTTCTCTTCTTGCGTTTCTTCCTTGCATCTGCTGTTCTCATTCTCTCGTCTCTTCTCATATCCCTCTGAAGGAATACCATTTTGAATTCCATTACTTATAGATTGCTCTTCCTTGCTAGAAGTTCCTCTTTCGGGTTCTCGTTCGTGAATACTACCTTTATCGACCGGTCTTTCTTCTTGTTGTACTGGCCAAATCTGAAAATCTCTTCTGTACTTCGTTCAGCCCTCTCCATTTGTACCCCCTTCATGATTCCTGTCACTGCAGCTTTGTCCTTATCTCTCCACTCCTCCTGACTGGATCCTGCTTATTCCTTATTAATACCTACTACGACTACTGCTCTTTTTCCTCTCTATCAGTACACATTGCTAGTGTGTACTGATAGAGAGGAAAAGTCCCCATTGTACTCGTCCCATTGCTGGGACTAGTACACATTGCTGCATCATGAGAAGTGTCTACTTTCATGACAACTTACTCTACTACACACTTAGGTTCTGGGATCTTTCTAAGCATACCTGCAAACTCGGCTTGTACTGTGGAAGTCAAACCCGTCTTCAGATATATTTCCAGCTTCCTGAGTGATGGTTTGAGTCTGGTAGTAAAGAGGGTACTCTATCAGGCTTTTTATCTCCTCCTTTGCTGCCCTCAATTCATCTTCTTGAGGTTATCTTGAGATGATTTCGGGGTTTTTAGTGTCCCCGCGGCCCGGTCCTCGACCAGGCCTCCACCCCCAGGAAGCAGCCCGTGACAGCTGACTAACACCCAGGTACCTATTTTACTGCTAGGTTGCTTATCCCATAGGTTGCCCGTAGGTTGATTCATCGCGTAAGTTGATTCATGCCGTAGGTTGCTTATTGTCCCCCACATTACTCTGTGCCTCACTGCGTTCACAGTTCCGCCCACATGCAAACGATCATCTCCTTAATAGGGTGACCTTGCTCCTCATCCCCACCTGTGAGGGGTGGGCAAGGATGTGAGTATGTATATGTGGGTAAGTGTATGTGTGTGTGCGGGGTGGGGATGTGGGATGGAGATATTAGATAGCGAGCGAGAGGTGTGGGGAGAGGAAGGGATGTAGTAATGGTTCATGCCGTATGTGTGATAACGGTGGAGGTGGTAACATGGGGAAGAGTGAGGTTGTGTACTCACATAGTTGTGGTTGTGTGGGTGGTGTGGTTGTGTGTAGGGAGTGTGGGGGGACGGGGTGTGGTTATGTGTGGTTGTGTGTGGGTGTGTGTGTTGGGGAGTTACACAGGGGGTGTGGGGGTGAGTGTGGGAAGAGGTGTGGTGAGAGGAGAGAGGGAACGAGGAGGGAGGAGATGGAGGAGGAGGGGTGAGGGGGGGCATGGGAGAGGGGGGGGCATGGGAGAGGGGGGAAAATTAGAGGGGCTGGTGTGTTTGTAGGCGGGCGATAGTTAAGACGAGAAGGGTGATGGAGGTGGTGGGGAGCAAGGGCAAGGTGGCGAAGAATAGGGGGGGGAGGAGGGGCTGAGGAAGGGAGGTGTGTATTTGTGCGTATATGTGGGGTGGAATATGTGGGCTTGTGTGAATGAGGGAGAGACAAGGGAGGGATATACTTGAATGTGTGTTTGTAAGTGTGTGTGCGTGTCTATTCGGGTTTGAGTGTGGGGTGCGGAGGTGTGGGTGTTACACTGTGGGGGTTTGTGTGTAGGTGTGTTTTGGTAGAGTGAGACGGGGGGGGGGGGGTAGGAAAGTGGGGGAGAGGGGGGGCTTAAAGGGAGTAGAGACAGTCACTAGGGCCCCCGACATTAAAGGGAGTAGAGACAGTCACTAGGGCCCCCGACATTAAAGGGAGTAGAGACAGTCACTAGGGCCCCCGACATTAAAGGGAGTAGAGACAGTCACTAGGGCCCCCGACATTAAAGGGAGTAGAGACAGTCACTAGGGCCCCCGACATTAAAGGGAGTAGAGACAGTCACTAGGGCCCCCGACATTAAAGGGAGTAGAGACAGTCACTAGGGCCCGTAACATTAAAGGGAGTAGAGACAGTCACTAGGGCCCCCGACATTAAAGGGAGTACAGACAGTCACTAGGGCCCCCGACACATATTTGATAAAGAAACTGTCTACCATGAATGAGCCTCGTTAGATTTTTAAATACATATGATATATGGATTTTTTTTACCCACTCCGAGGGGGCCTGGTAGCCTGGTGGATAGCGCGCAGGACTCGTAATTCTGTGGCGCGGGTTCGATTCCCGCACAAGGCAGAAACAAATGGGCAAAGTTTCTTTCACCCTGAATGCCCCTGTTACCTAGCAGTAAATAGGTACCTAGGAGTTAGTCAGCTGTCACGGGCTGCTTCCTGGGGGTGGAGGCCTGGTCGAGGACCGGGCCGCGGGGACACTAAAGTCCCGAAATCATCTCAAGATATATCTCAAGATAAGATATATCTCCGTACACCAGAGAGATGACCAAGAAAGAGGACCCCGCCAGTCAGCCTTCCTGCTCAGTACAAACTAGGCGAGTAATGACTGCTGTTCTTATGATGGGGTTGTCCTGGTACTGCAGGTTACCACGTGGTTGTCCTGGTACTGCAGGTTACCACGTGGTTGTCCTGGTACTGCAGGTTACCACGTGGTTGTCCTGGTACTGCAGGTTACTACGTGGTTGTCCTGGTACTGCAGGTTACCACGTGGTTGTCCTGGTACTGCAGGTTACCACGTGGTTGTCCCGGTACTGCAGGTTACCACGTGGTTGTCCCGGTACTGCAGGTTACCACGTCGTTGTCCTGGTACTGCAGGTTACCACGTCGTTGTCCTGGTACTGCAGGTTACCACGTCGTTGTCCTGGTACTGCAGGTTACCACGTGGTTGTCCTGGTACTGCAGGTTACCACGTGGTTGTCCTGGTACTGCAGGTTACCACGTGGTTGTCCTGGTACTGCAGGTTACCACGTCGTTGTCCTGGTACTGCAGGTTACCACGTGGTTGTCCTGGTACTGCAGGTTACTACGTCGTTGTCCTGGTACTGCAGGTTACCACGTGGTTGTCCTGGTACTGCAGGTTACCACGTCGTTGTCCTGGTACTGCAGGTTACCACGTGGTTGTCCTGGTACTGCAGGTTACCACGTGGTTGTCCTGGTACTGCAGGTTACCACGTCGTTGTCCTGGTACTGCAGGTTACCACGTCGTTGTCCTGGTACTGCAGGTTACCACAACGTTGTCCTGGTACTGCAGGTTACCACGTCGTTGTCCTGGTACTGCAGGTTACCACGTGGTTGTCCTGGTACTGCAGGTTACCACGTGGTTGTCCTGGTACTGCAGGTTACCACGTGGTTGTCCTGGTACTGCAGGTTACCACAACGTTGTCCTGGTACTGCAGGTTACCACGTCGTTGTCCTGGTACTGCAGGTTACCACGTCGTTGTCCTGGTACTGCAGGTTACCACGTGGTTGTCCTGGTACTGCAGGTTACCACGTGGTTGTCCTGGTACTGCAGGTTACCACGTCGTTGTTCCTATTTTTTCTGTCTTTGTCAACTAAGTGTCAGTCACTATGGAATACTTTTCATGAATTGCACCACACTTGGCCAGATGGGTGCACTATGGGTGCTCTAATAACGCTTCACAACCACTATTCTCTGTTATGCTACTCCAGACACTCACACCTGATCCTGACCCTCTGCCCGCTGGTGGCATAGGTGTTGCCACTAGAACTTGCTATTTTTATTTGTTTATCTTATTGCACGCTATAAGAATTCACTATCATTCGCTGATCACTGCGTTGTTCTACACCGCATGTGACCATATATTATATTTTGGTCTCTATAACACTTTAATGTCCCAAGACACTCATGATAATTCGCGGACGCGCGACGACACGTCTCTTCAATGACTGACGACTGTCAATGGTCAGTTGAGGGTTGTCAGTCGTCATTTATTGTTAGTGTTCACTAGGTGACTCAGGGACCTTCAGCAGGTATGGCGCTGCTTTCATTTACCTGTCAGATCGAAATAACCACAGCCTGATGTCACCAGCAGAATCCCACAGGGTCCTGTATTCCGCCCTATCTTCTTTCTGATATACGTGAATGATCTTCCAGAAGGAATAGACTCGTTCCTCTCAATGTTTGCTGATGATGCTAACATTATGAGAAGGATAGGCAGAAGAGGACTGCAGAGGCTACAGGATGTCCTGGAAAGAATGAAGGAATGGTCCAACAAATGGCTACTAGAGTTTAATTCGAACAAGTGCAAAGTTATGAAGATGGGAGTAGGGAGCAGAAGGCGAAACACCAGGTACCAGCTGGGAGAAGAAATCCTTCAGAAGTTATGGAGAGAGAGACAGATCTAGGGGTTGATATCACACCATAACTGTCCCCTGAAGCCTACATCAAACGGATAACATCGGCGTATGCAAGGCTGGCAAACACAAGAACTACCTTCAGAAACTTGGGTAAGGAATCATTCAAAATCTTGTATACTTAATATGTCAGACGAATACTGGAATATGCGGGTCCAGCGTGGAGTCCACATCTAGTCAAACACTAAACGAAGCTAGAAAAGGTTCAGATATATGCCTCCAGGCTAGTCCCCGAGCTGAAGGGTATGGGGTTACGAGGAAAAATTACTGGAACTAAACCTCACAACAGGAAAACAAAATAGTTAAGGAAGACAAGATCAGTACCTATAAAATTCTCAGAGGAATTGACTCGGTAGATAAAGTGTTTAGCATGGGTGGTACGCGAACAAGGAGACACAGGTGGAAACTTAGAACTCAAATGAGCCACAGAGACGTTATAAAGAACTTTTTCCAGAGTCAGTAGTTAACAGATGGAATGCATTAGGCAGTGATGTGGTGGAGACTGACTCCATACACAGTTTCAAATGTAGATACAGTATGATAGAGCCCAGTAGGCTCAGTAATCTGTACACCAGTTGATTGACAGTTGAGAGACGGGACCAAAGAGCCAGAGCTCAACTCCCCGCAAGCACAACAAGGCGAGCACTCGTGCTCCCTACGTGGCTAGTATTAGTAGCGCCGAGCGCGACCTCCCTCGCTGGCTCGTATCTGCTCTCACACTGCCAGTGTTCATATACATCGCGTCCTCGCTTCTCACACTTCCTCGCTCAGTGTCTCCATATCCTCAGGAACTTTGCAACTTAAATCTGCCATTCCCACTACACTTGCCGCGTACTCTCAGCCACAGTGTATGTGTACTTCATGTGTATTTCTCTCATTAAGAGCGTGGCACAACTTGAAATCAATCTTCATGAAAGACATTTGAATTGTGGGGCGATAATGTATAGTGGAAGTGTCCGCCACGTATCTGGTGTAGAAGGCTGCCAGCGTCAGTGAGAGGGGGGGGGGACTCACTCATACTTCCTTACTTCTCATTAACACCTTTAGTCAGTAAAATTAACTTTACCATACACGGTTGAGGAATTGATTTAGTTGATGAAATGTCATGAAAAGTTAATAATCAAACAAGGGACACATAAAGGCTAAGTGAATGTTGAGTATATGTGCACTAACCACCTGGCTTAACACTTGTAGTGATCACTTCGCAAATACAGTTTCCACGCAATCATTGGAGCAATTAACGAGATACATGGAGCCGTAATCAGGCGCCCGGGTGATCATCAGTTATCATGCAAACACATTGACATGTAATATCCCTGGACTTAGCATGTTAACTGGAACGATCTGACATGTTTTTTTTTTCTGTTGGCTTCCACACGGTACTCTGAGTTTCCCAGGTGACAGAGGGCCTCCTGCTTGCTGGAGCTTCAGAGTACGAGGAAAGCACTCCTGTAACCTCAACTCCTGTAGTGCTCCTGTACAGGTGACCCAACCACTTGGGCTACACGGTAGGGAGACGGTCTCCCTTCATGCAGGTTGACGTTCAATCCCCTACCATCCAAGTGGTTTGGGAACCATTCCTTTCCCCCATCCTATCCCAATCCTTATACAGATCCCTTTCAAGTGCTATATAGTCGTAATTCCCTGAAGCTTTCCCCCTGATAGTTCTCTTTCCTTTCCCTTCCTGTACAGGTGTTAACTGGCGGAGTCGTTTGGAGTTACGTAAGATATCACGTGATATCTTGTTACTCACGTAAGATATCACGTTATATCTCACCTCGTAAGATATCGTATGATATGAGCACGAGTAGCTACCACGTGGTTACTCATGCTCAGTAATGTTGGTAAGTACTTACGTTAAGTGTATCTTCAGTCATTGAACTCATCCATCCTCGTTCTTGTGCCCATGGCGTGTACGGAGGGTAAACGGTTATGGCGATGTGCCTCAGCAACCCGTCCTCTTAAAATAACGTTGTTTTCCGCTCGTATGCGCGCCATGGCCAAAAATGACATAATTCGAAATGAAATCGGCTCACGAAAATAACGTAGAGTCCCGTTTTCTGTTTGAGTCGTCCGGTTTACTCAGTTAGGTTAGGAGAGCAAACTTTCCAAACGCTTTAAATGATTATAAATTCAGGCAAACTTCTTGCCCTCCTAACATACCAGAGGATCCTCAACTTACTGTTTTGGAAAAAAAATTATTTTAAATTATTTTTCATTTTCAAATTACGTCTATTTTCGGTCATACGAGCAAACGGCCAAATTTAGACGTAATTTGTAAGAGGACAGATGGAGGCAGCAGGTGGATGGCAGTCACAGGAGCGGAAGGCAGCAGGTGGATGGCAGTCACAGGAGCGGAAGGGATGGCAGTCACAGGAGCGGAAGGCAGCAGGTGGATGGCAGTCACAGGAGCGGGAGGCAGCAGGTGGATGGCAGTCACAGGAGCGGAAGGCAGCAGGTGGATGGCAGTCACAGGAGCGGGAGGCAGCAGGTGGACGGCAGTCACAGGAGCGGAAGGCAGCAGGTGGATGGCAGTCACAGGAGCGGGAGGCAGCAGGTGGATGGCAGTCACAGGAGCGAAAGCCAGCAGGTGGATGGCAGTCACAGGAGCGGGAGGCAGCAGGTGGACGGCAGTCACAGGAGCGGAAGGCAGCAGGTGGATGGCAGTCACAGGAGCGGGAGGCAGCAGGTGGATGGCAGTCACAGGAGCGGAAGCCAGCAGGTGGATGGCAGTCACAGGAGCGGAAGGCAGCAGGTGGATGGCAGTCACAGGAGCGGGAGGCAGCAGGTGGATGGCAGTCACAGGAGCGGAAGGCAGCAGGTGGATGGCAGTCACAGGAGCGGGAGGCAGCAGGTGGATGGCAGTCACAGGAGCGGAAGGCAGCAGGTGGATGGCAGTCACAGGAGCGGAAGGCAGCAGGTGGATGGCAGTCACAGGAGCGGGAGGCAGCAGGTGGACGGCAGTCACAGGAGCGGAAGGCAGCAGGTGGATGGCAGACACAGGAGCGGAAGGCAGCAGGTGGATGGCAGTCACAGGAGCGGAAGGCAGCAGGTGGATGGCAGTCACAGGAGCGGGAGGCAGCAGGTGGATGGCAGTCACAGGAGCGGGAGGCAGCAGGTGGATGGCAGTCACAGGAGCGGAAGGTAGCAGGTGGATGGCAGTCACAGGAGCGGAAGGAAGCAGGTGGATGGCAGTCACAGGAGCGGGAGGCAGCAGGTGGATGGCAGTCACAGGAGCGGGAGGCAGCAGGTGGACAGCAGTCACAGGAGCGGAAGGCAGCAGGTGGATGGCAGTTACAGGAGCGGAAGGCAGCAGGTGGACGGCAGTCACAGGAGCGGAAGGCAGCAGGTGGATGGCAGTCACAGGAGCGGAAGGCAGCAGGTGGACGGCAGTCACAGGAGCGGAAGGCAGCAGGTGGATGGCAGTCACAGGAGCGGGAGGCAGCAGGTGGATGGCAGTCACAGGAGCGGGAGGCAGCAGGTGGACGGCAGTCACAGGAGCGGAAGGCAGCAGGTGGATGGCAGTCACAGGAGCGGGTGGCAGCAGGTGGATGGCAGTCACAGGAGCGGAAGGCAGCAGGTGGATGGCAGTCACAGGAGCGGGAGGCAGCAGGTGGACGGCAGTCACAGGAGCGGGAGGCAGCAGGTGGATGGCAGTCACAGGAGCGGGAGGCAGCAGGTGGACGGCAGTCACAGGAGCGGGAGGCAGCGAGTCTTCCACATCCCTTAACTGCACTTGATAATTTTGTCGACCCTTCTCTTGAGTCCAAAACTTTCAGTACAAAACCTATTGACAAATACCTTCAGTGTTGTTTATTATAACTATTCCTGAACAACCTGATAGTTACCAGAATAGTCGCGTCCAAATGGTGGAGTGTGTGATGTATCGCTCAAGGTCATCCTCACGTGACAACCTGCAGGATAAAGTTTTCCTGGCGGAGGCGACTACGCTGTGTACAGGAGGGGTTATCTTCTTGTTGTTATCTTGAGATGATTTCAGGGTTTAGCGTCCCCGCGGTCCGGTTCCCGAACAGGCCTTTTTTTTGTTATACATCCCCAGGCAGCCCGTAGCAGCTGTCTAACTCCCAGGTACTTAATTACAGCTAAGTGAAGAGAGCATCAGGTTGAAAGAAACTGCCCATATGGTCCCCAAGCTTGCTACACTGCGGGCAAGCATCCCAACGGTCACAAATGCAAGCCAATCAGGAAGCAGGGATTTAAAGGCCTCTCTGTGATTTGGCGGTGCACCGCTCCTTGTTATTGTAGCCAGCGACGCAAAGAGGGTCACACGATGGCCACACGACGGCCACACAATGACCACACGACGGCCACACAATGGCCACACGATGGCCACACAATGGCCACACGACGGCCACACAATGGCCACACGATGGCCACACAATGGCCACACGATGGCCACACAATGGCCACACGACGGCCACACAATGGCCACACGATGGCCACACAGTGGCCACACGATGGCCACACAATGGCCACACAATGACCACACGACGGCCACACAATGGCCACACGACGGCCACACGACGACCACACGACGGCCACACAATGACCACACGACGGCCACACAATGGCCACACGACGGCCACACAATGACCACACGACGGCCACACGACGACCACACGACGGCCACACAATGACCACACGACGGCCACACAATGGCCACACGACGGCCACACGACGACCACACGACGGCCACACAATGACCACACGACGGCCACACAATGGCCACACGATGGCCACACGATGGCCACACGAAGGCCACACGATGGCCACACGATGGCCACACGACGGCCACACGAGGACCAAACAAGTAAGAAACACGACGGCGACACAAGATAGCAACACGACGGCCACACAATATAGCAACACGAAGGCCACACAATATAGCAACACGAAGGCCACACAATATAGCAACACGAAGGCCACACAATATAGCAACACGAAGGCCACACAATATAGCAACACGAAGGCCACACAATATAGCAACACAAGAGAGCCACACGAGGTTCACACGAGGACAACATGAGGGCCACACAAGAAAGCAACATACGGCCACGACTATACTTCCGTATAGTCGTGGCAGCTTTGACCCCACGACCCCTCCGTGGGGTCAAAGCTGCCAGCAAGGTGTCATAAGCAACCCTACGCTTTATACTTGGATCTCTTGAGCTGAGGGCTTCGATCTGACACAGATATGGGCCATGTCCGACCACGAGGGCTGTATGGACCCGTCGGGCCACCTTGCTCACCATATGGTCCTCGCCCAGGGAGAGGGCACAGCTGGAGGAAACATCCCCTCACATTAGTGAAGGGTAAACACCTGTCTAGCACTCACGTGTTCTTATGGCCGTCGACCTCAGTTTACTGATCAGGGAACATGTATACTTCACCATTGAAAATAGTCCAGGTCTAAAGTAAACTCAGTATACACCGAGGGGTTTGGTCATCACCTGTGGTACATGATAATATATTTCACAGTTTATTTTACTACGGACAATAATTAAAATATAAACATTAATTTTGCCTCGATAACATATTCTAATATTAATAAATGTCCCCAGCAAGTCCACTGATATAATCAGGAAACTTTAAAATACAAATATATATTCAATACAAAAGTTTTATCCTACACTTTAGTGGCTGAGTCCGTGACTCTTAACGCCAGGGTCCGTGACTCTCAACTCCAGGGTCTGAGACTCTTAACTCTAGGGTCTGTGACTCTCAACGCTATGATCCGTGACTCTTAACGCCAGGGACTTTGACTCTTAACGCCAGGGTCCGTGACTCTTAACACCGGGGTCCGTGACTTTTAACGCCAGGGTCCGTGACTCTTAACACCGGGGTCCGTGACTCTTAACGCCAGGGTTTGTGACTCTTAACGCCAGGGTCCGTGACTCTTAACGCCAGGGTCTTTGACTCTTAACGCCAGGGTCTTTGACTCTTAACGCCAGGGTCTTTGACTCTTAACGCCAGGGTCCGTGACTCTTAACACCGGGGTCCGTGACTTTTAACGCCAGGGTCCGTGACTCTTAACGCAAGTGTCTTTGACTCTTAACGCCAGGGTCCGTGACTCTTAACACCGGGGTCCGTGACTTTTAACGCCAGGGTCCGTGACTCTTATAGCCAGGGTCTGTGACTCTTAACGCCAGGGTTTGTGACTCTTAACGCCAGGGTCTTTGACTCTTATAGCCAGGGTCTGTGACTCTTAACGCCAGGGTCTGTGACTCTTAACGCCAGGGTTTGTGACTCTTAACGCCAGGGTCTTTGACTCTTATAGCCAGGGTCTGTGACTCTTAACGCCAGGGTCTGTGACTCTTAACGCCAGGGTCTGTGACTCTTAACGCCAGGGTCTGTGACTCTTAACGCCAGGGTCTGTGACTCTTAACATCGGGGTCCGTGACTTTTAACGCCAGGGTCCGTGACTCTTAACGCCCGGTCTGTGACTCTTAACGCCAGGGTTAGTGACTCTTAACGCCAGGGTCTTTGACTCTTATAGCCAGGGTCTGTGACTCTTAACGCCAGGGTTTGTGACTCTTAACGCCAGGGTCTTTGACTCTTATAGCCAGGGTCTGTGACTCTTAACGCCAGGGTCTGTGACTCTTAACGCCAGGGTTTGTGACTCTTAACGCCAGGGTCTTTGACTCTTATAGCCAGGGTCTGTGACTCTTAACGCCAGGGTCTGTGACTCTTAACGCCAGGGTCTGTGACTCTTAACGCCAGGGTCTGTGACTCTTAACGCCAGGGTCTGTGACTCTTAACGCAAGGGTCCGTGACTCTTAACGCCAGGGTCAGGTTATCTTGAGGTTATCTTGAGATGATTTCGGGGCTTTAGTGTCCCCGCGGCCCGGTCCTCGACCAGGCCTCCACCCCCAGGAAGCAGCCCGTGACAGCTGACTAACACCAAGGTACCTATTTTTACTGCTAGGTAACAGGGGCATAGGGTGAAAGAAACTCTGCCCATTGTTTCTCGCCGGCGCCCGGGATCGAACCCGGGACTACAGGATCACAAGTCCAGTGTGCTGTCCGCTCGGCCGACCGGCTCCCTAACGCCAGGGAGGGAGCCGGAGGGAGGTCTGTAACAACAGGGTCCGTGACTCTTAATGCCAGGGTCCGTGATTCTTAACGCCAGGGTCCGTGACTGTTAATGCCAGGGTATATGACTCTTAACGCAAGGGTTTGTGACTCTCAACTCCAGGGTCTGAGACTCTTAACGCCAGGGTCCGTGACTCTCAACTCCAGGGTCTGAGACTCTTAACGCCAGGGTCCATGACTCTTAACGCTAGGGTCCGTGACTCTTAACGCTAGGATCCGTGACACTTAACGCCAGGATTTGTGACTCTCAACGCCAGGGTCAGTGACTCTTAACTCCAGGGTCTGAGACTCTTAACGCCAGGGTCCGTGACTCTTAACGCCAGGGTCTGTGACTTTTACCTCAAGGGTCTGTGACTCTTAACGCCAGGGTCTGTGACTCTTAACGCCAGGGTTTGTGACTCTCAACACCAGGGTCTGTGACTCTTAACGCCAGGGTCCGTGACTCTTAACGCCAGGGTCCGTGACTCTTAACGACAGGGTCCGTGACTCTTAACGACACGGTCCGTGACTCTTAACGCCAGGGTCCTTGACTCTTAACGCCAGGGTCCGTGACTCTTAACGCCAGGGTCCATGACTCTTAACGCCAGGGTCCGTGACTCTTAATGACAGGGTCCGTGACTCTTAACGACAGGGTCCGTGACACTTAACGTCAGGGTCTGTGACTCTTAACGCAAGGGTTTGTGACTCTCAACTCCAGGGTCTGAGACTCTTAACGCCAGGGTCCGTGACTCTTAACGCTAGGGTCCGTGACTCTTAACGCTAGGATCCGTGACACTTAACGCCAGGATTTGTGACTCTCAACGCCAGGGTCAGTGACTCTTAACTCCAGGGTCTGAGACTCTTAACGCCAGGGTCCGTGACTCTTAACGCCAGGGTCTGTGACTTTTACCTCAAGGGTCTGTGACTCTTAACGACAGGGTCCGTGACTCTTAACGACACGGTCCGTGACTCTTAACGCAAGGGTCTTTGACTCTTAATGCCAGGGTCCGTGGCTCTTAACGCCAGGGTAGTAAGGTAAATAGAGACGTAGACCGTGCGCTACACCTGCAGCAGGTGTGCAGTTGCACACCTGAAGCTGGTAAATGCGTTGTCTACATCTCCGGGAGGTTCTGGGGAGCCCCCGGGGGCGCTGCTTGGTGTCGCGGAGAGTGGCTGGGCACGCTGAGTGTCTCGTAGTGGGGTTGTGTGTCGCTGGGGTAGAAGTGTAAGTATATAGCCATGTGTGCATGTTGAGTAGTTGTAAGATGAAAGTTTATGAGTATATATCGTAGAGTTAAGCATGTGAAGAAATATATATTTATATAAATAGAAATGGAAATGCTCGTTTGTGCGTAACTGCTAATCTCCGAAAGTTCTTCACTGATTGCTTTGAATTTCACACAACGTTCCATTTGCATCCGAGTAGGTTTGTATATACATGCTATATAGATGTCACTTTTGTGACGGTAAAAAAAACATGCTTTTTCTGAAAACTGTGTTTTTTCATGTGTTTTTCATGTGAGGGAAATCTTCGAAACCTCTTTACTCATTGCTTTGAAATTTTGACACAACGTTGCCATCGAATAGGCGCGTCTTTTTATATTCCTACAATATATATGCAACCCTCTGTGACAGGTAAAAACATGCGGTTTTGAAAAAACAGCGCCATCTGTTGCACATAATAGCAACATGCACGCTATACTAAATATGTCACAAATTCCTTTTCAATGTTTCCGATTCCTTCGATAAATTTTATTTTCAAAGACTTTGATTTATTTATTTTATATTGAATTATTTTTTGTGACATTGTGTTGGAATTGAGCTGTGTTGTTTAACATACCGTTCATTTCGTAAGTATAAATATAGATGCCACACCTGTGACAGGTAAAACTATGCTTTTCTTGAAAAACAGCGCCATCTGTTGCATGTAAGAGCAACACACATGCTATAATAAATGTGTTGCAATTCCTTTTCAATGTTTCTGATTGCATTGATAAATTGAATTTTTATAGATTTATTTTCATTGTGGTTTAATTTTTTTGTGTGAATTGCGTTGGAATTGAGCTGTATTGTTTACCATACCGTTCATTGCGTGAGAATAGCTTATTTTTTTCACATTTTCTTTTCATTTTTTTTACTGTTTTTCTTATATTTCAATGATGGAAACAGCACATCATTTGATGTTCCCAATTTTCTTATGGGAACATCAGACTTTTTGGGAAGGCATCGAACGAGGGAGTGGGGAATGGTAGGGACGACGAGGGGAAGGAAGTGAGAGATGAGGGGGAAGGATGAGGGGGAAAAGGGAGGGGGGTAATGGTGGGGAAGGACGAGGGGACAGGGGAGTTTGGGATGGTGAGGATGAGGGCATGGGGATATGGAGAATGGTGGGGAGGACAAAGGGACAGAGAAGGTTGCTGTGGCCGGGTACTGCTAGTAGTTAAATAAAAATATGTAGGGCAGAGAAGAGGGCCCCTCCCGAGGGACGAGCCTAGGAGATCGACTTTTTTTTAGGTGAATGGTTAGGGAAGGGCGTGTGAAACAGGTGAGGGGAGGGGAGTGGAAGGGATGGGAGGGGGAGTGGAGTAAAGCGGGCCAGCCAGCTGGGAGCTTTGACTGATAGCCCGGCTCTTATTCTCGTGTGTTTTTTGTTTTGTTTAAACAATGTCTGTTTTATGTAAGAAGTTCCAGATGGTGTAGTGAAGTGTATATATTTTACCAAAAACGTATATCATTCTCACCAATTCTCCGCCTGTGGTGTCAGCATCCGATGTCTTCATCAGCAGGTGTAAGAGGTGCCATTAGTTTCATGTCAATACATGTATGTTCACGGTTGGAGGTCTCACCGGCGAATGAACTGTGAGACAATGACCCATATTATTTTTGTAAACAAAGAATGGGCCTCCTCACCCAACCCTCCCCTCCCCTTTCCCTTCAGCCAAGACCGGTAAGGAGTGGCACATAGCTATCACATGGGGCATGTTAAACCGCTTAGATATGAGGCTGACCGCCACATACAACATGAGTTTGTGGAGCGAGCGTTTGGGCGAGCTAGCCGTTTGATCGGTGAGCTGTGACTGACTGAGGTAAATGAGGTGTGAGCGAGGGGATATAATACTTTTGTAAACAAGGGGTGTGTCCTCGTCAGTCCACCACTCCCCCTCCATCCCAGCCAGCTCCTTCAGCCTTCACATAACTTCCACATGGCCCCCCCCCCCTCCCATGTCACACGCCTCATAGCCACTGGGGTGGGCCACACATCACATAGTGTGGAGCGAGCGTTCGAGTGGGGTCACCTCTTTGATGTCTGCCATGTGACTGAGGTAAATAACCACAATACCCCCCATAATAGCCGCTCCTGCCTGCCCACTCCCATCCCCCCTACTCTAGGCTCGCCGTGTTTACTTGTCCCCCAGAGGTTTTGCACTTATATGTATCGTTCTGTATTTAGAACAACAATAAATAGTTAAGGACGTAAACCCTTTATATATCATTTTATTCTTACAGGTACAGCTAGTACAACGCGTGGCGGGTACAAGCTGTACCCACCACGCGTTGCTGTGGCTCAGTCTGGTTAAATGGAAAAGAAGGAAAAGAGAAAATGCATGTTTCTAATATGTTTAATATCACAATGCTTGTGCATATACAATATTTTTGTTGTTACATTGACGGTGTAGATATAGAGATTGTCTGGTTTGCCGACTCTAGAACACGCAACATATTACTGTCCATGTGAGAAGCAATCCGTGTATAGATCTAAACCACACAATTCTAAAGATTGGCCCTGAGCTTTGTTGATGGTTTTTGCAAACGCCAATCGAATGGGGAATTGCAATCTCTTAAATTGAAATGGCATATCCGTTGGAATCATAGGAATGCGAGGAATGAGAACATCTTCACCTTTTAATGGTCCTGTCAAGATTGCTGCTTCTATGACGTTGCTGATAAAAATTTTTACTGCAAGCCGCGTGCCGTTGCAAAGTTTTGGCTGGTTGATATTTCGCAACATGATAATTGGCACGCCGATATTCAACTGCAGGACGTGCGGTGGTATCCCTGGCAGGTCGAGTGAATTCAAAAATACTGTTGGATAATTAACCGCTTCATCTGCTTCCACAACAGTGTCGACGGACTTGTATGTGACTGCCTCGCTTTTGATGTTAGACTGAATAATATTGTTTAGTTCGCAGAAGTCTTTGTTCTTGGCCGCAAGAACAGCTCGTTCACTTAGCCAATCATGATTTTTATAATTGATTTGAATATTGGGAAATACTTTTTCAGCCAATTCTTCTTTTGACGTCACTAAATTGCAGAAGTTATGAGGCAATGAAATTCGTCCTGAGGTCAGATCAACCGGCACGTTTCCGTTCCAATTTCAGGCATTTGATGTGCGAATATCTCAGCTGAAAGATCGTTTTGCAGCTGGACACGCAAATTTATAGTTAATTTTAACGTCTTTATGTGGGCCACAAAGTAGAGTATTTCAGGCAAGCATTAATTTCGTCCGCTGGTGTCGATCGAGGAATGACAGGTAACGTTTGCCTGAAATCTCCTGCAAGCAATATAAATGCGTTCCCAAATGGTCTGATGTTTCCACGCAAATCTTGTAATGTTCGGTCAAGAGCCTCTAACGATTTTTTGTGGGCCATTGTGCATTCATCCCAAAGAATGAGTGCATTTCTGCAATACTTTTCTCATGCCAGATGCTTTGGAAATGTTGCACGTGGGAGTTTCAATGAATTGCATGTTCAGTGGCAATTTCAAAGCCGAATGAGCAGTTCTTCCACCTGGTAGCAATGTCGCAGCTATTCCAGACGATGCAAGAGCTAAGGCTATGCCATTTTGGGATCGAATTGCTGCCAGAATCAGTCTTATCAGGAAGGTTTTACCAGTTCCTCCTAGCGAATCTTAGAAGAAGATTTCTCCAAGCCCATGATTGACAGTTTGAATTATTCGATCGTAAATGCCTTTTTGCTCAAGCGTTAGCTTAGGAATATTTGATTGCGCATATGACAACAGATCATCCGTGTTGTAATTTTGTTCACGACACAATTCTACATCAAACGAAGAATCAGCAAATTGATTCGGTGCTGGCATTCCCAATTGATTGAGAACTTTGTTTGCGATTTCTAAGCACAAATCTTCAATCATTATCAACGCTTCGTTGTAGATTTCTGCTGTGAAATCCATGTTTATTTTGAATTTTCCTTGCGTATTCGATGGACAAGATCTTCAGCCAGGTGCGATTTATATTTCTCCCAAAACTCTGTTGGAGATGAAGGAGAGCCGGTGGTCAATATGATTGCAAACAATGCACGAATTTGATTTGGATGTGACGTGTTGGACGAGTCATTAATGCATACATCCCAGTGTCGATCATTCTCCAGTAAATTCAGAGCTTGACATGCACTACGGAAAGTGGCAGGTGTAACGCCGTTGACAAATCTCAATTGCTGGAAAGACGTTGGACCGGGCACATTTACCAACAGCATACGAAGAAAGAAGCATTCATCTTGATTGGGATGCACCGTGTACAGTCTGCCTATCGTAGTTTGTTTGAATATGCCAGGATGTCCTTCGACTTGCTTTCCTCGTTTGCGTCGTTCAAATGTTTTTCTACTGGCATTCCATGTGTAGTATGTAGGAACTTCCGAATACAGCAGTATTTTCGCAAACGGGTCATTTTGGCATAACGTGAAGCAAGCAGTTAACGTTGTAGCCGATGGATTCATGGCTGTGTTGCACATTTGCAGCTGTGAAATTGAGGCGTTGTCCATTTTCTAGATGTACAGCTAAGTGAACAACAGCTGGACTTCGTTCATGTATGGGAAATGAAAGAATTCGCCATGCAGCTTCATTCCTGCTTATGTATCTTCCAGCCTGATACTGTGCGATTTCATCGATATGTATGACCGCATTTCTATCACTTCTTTCTGGCCGCACGCCAAAAACTGCCATGTCGCTACCCTTATTCACATACTTACAAATGTATTTGATCGATTTAACGGAGTTACAGTGTTCCACGTTTATATGGGCTTTGTATGTTTTTGATAGCAAAGGCATATATGGAACAACCCACCGGTTATCGACTTCGATATCACCGTTTCTCATTTGTATGGTTGCAAATTTACCGCCATCTTCTGCTGATCTTCTGTATAAAGTATATCCATCGTTTCCTGTAACTGTGTAGGATACAAATGCTCGAGGATATTGCTTAGAGCATTTTCCGTCTATCATGCATGGTGAATTTGGATTCAGTGTACCACAAGGTCCGTGTATCATATTTTTCGTCACAGTTTCATGCAAATGCTTATCGACGTCGGCATTGGGTATTTCAGCGGATATTACATCGTCGATTTCGTTTGAAGTTAATTTGTTATAGAGCCAGATGTGCATGTGGCAATCCTCTCTTTTGCCATTCCACTGAGTACATCCAACAGCACACAGACCTAAACACTTCATGTTTTATCATGAAATCCATCAGGGATTTCAGCTTCTGTCAGAAAACATGTGCTGTGATGTCATGCCTATCCACGGGCGATTGCCCAGGAAGTAAGAGCTGTTGTATATCGTCCCAAGCTGGATTACATGTGAATGTAATGAATAGGTCTGGACGTCCGTAGTGACGAACATACGCAATTGCATCTTGAGCATACTTGTGCATATGACGTGGACTGCCTGTATAGGAAGATGGCAAAATCGTTAGTCTTCCAACGTTAGTTGTATTACCGTCATTTACAACTGCATCTCGCAAATGAACATATTTTTCAGAACGAAGCTTGCTCTGATTCAAACGGATGAATATGAAACGTTCTGTTTCGATTTATACATACATATTTACGATGTATTGGTGAAACAATTGACGGCGTTTCAAAATGTGATTGTCTTCATTCACTCGAATCATTAATCGGTATGAATAATAGTTCATTGCGCTGCATTTCAAACTTGTTTCCTCGCCACTGACTGGATTTATCCTCTTAACGTTCAAGTGATATCCATCGGCACCATCCCAAAAAATGTTGGATATTGGAGGGCATCGTAGCACCAATGAGTTTCTGCAAATTTTGTCAATTGATCGTTTCTCCGATGAAGAACAATGTCTCTTGGTTGGAATTGATCTTCGACTATTACAATTGCCACTTCGTATATAGTTGGAGCATTGAATCTTCGCACATGTTGTCCAGCAGGCGTTTTGTCAGCATGAATAACAATCTTGTGTGTATCAGATGGCATCTTGTCAATTGCTGTTTTGAACCAACTCACTAAATTGTTTTTTTCGTGAAGAAGCTGTTGCAACTGGGAAACGATGGACCTTTTTATGCCGGTAGAAATTCCGCAGCATGCATTCAATTTATCATTGCCATCGCCGATGAAATACATTTGTAGGAATTTATGTTGACCATCTGGGAACGGAAGCAGAGAGCCGGCTTTATGATAAATTTGTCCTTTCACTTTGAAAGCTGGCATGGAATGAGCTGGTATGATGTTTGCGCCAAACGACGTCATTTGGAAGCATGAGTTGTTCCTGATGTTAGATAGGAAATGCTTTGATTCGGCTGTATATCCGGCAAGCAAAGTTTGTAATGGCTCAGGCGGTTCAGCAAGATGAGGCAGTTTAATTTTTCGGTGGCTCAACACATTCCTTTCGTTTCTCCATTAAATTTGAGAGCCTTGCAATAAGGTCACACCTCAGTCACACCGTGTCTGCTGGGGTTGTTTGTCATTTGGTCGCCAGGTGGTGTGGGCGCCACTGCCCTCCCAGTGTTGTTGCCTGCCTGGCTGCGTGCTGACGTGGCAGTTTCGACATGGGGGCCTTGCAATTCCTCCTGTTCTGTGGGTGAATTCCGTGGGACTGGAGTTCTCATGTAAGGCTGGTTATCCAGCCATTGAGTTGGTGATGTGCGACATGTTTCGTGTCCCGGTGGAGGCTGTCTACGGAGTTGAGCTTGTTACGGCCCACCGGGTGATTATCAAGTTCGTGCGGGAGGAAGAGTATCGGGACTTCCTCCGTCGGTACGAAGGGTGTTTGTTGCAGTTGCCGGATGGCGCCGGCTCTGTTGCGGTCTCGGACCGAAGTGGTGCCCTGACTTATGTCAGTGTACGCGGTGCGCCCCTGGAGTTCCCTGAAGACCTTCTCTGGCGCTTCTTCGGGAGGTATGTTGCAGTCATCAGTGTGTGGGTGAACACGCTTTTCTCGGGGAAGTATGCTGGGAAGCAGACGAACATCCGTACCGTAGGTATGCGCCTGTGGTCGGATATCCCATCTTCTGTCCGGCTGCTGGGTTACTACGTTCGGGTGTATTATGCCTGGCAGTCCCGTACCTGTTTCCGATGTGGCCACTTAGGGCATCAGGCTGCCGGGTGCTCTGAGGCCCCTGCTGCACCTGTTAACTTGTTCCGGGAAGAGGATTTCCCGCCGCTCATTCAGGGCGTGGATTCCAGAGATGAAGAGGGGCAGGTCCCGTTCGCTGCTGATGCGGCCCCCCTGTCGGAAAATCCGACACCATTTAATAATCATACAGATAATAGCTGTATTACCAACAAGTTACCCATAGAAAACGTAACTTGTAGTGGAATTACCGTCTAAAGAAAACGGGATATCATCACCACATACCATTATAATTCACCAGCTATTCTGCTGGGAATTATTCTTAAATACATTAGTCTTTGGACTTTACCATCATAAAAACATCTTATATAAATTAACTTAATTATCAATATTAAAGTAGAGTAAATGTGACCCTTCTATCACTTTCTGAAATCTGGACAAAGTAGGCCAGGCGTCAGAGTGGGGAAGGAGGGCAGCCATTGTTGTTGTTTATACGAGACCAGAGGCTCACACGGGAACAAATTCGGCTCCTGTTAAATTTACTTGGACGTAGTGTTATGGAAACTAAAAGTGTACCATTATCAACACGCTGTCTACAAATTCAAGTTAAGTGTCTATCCGAAACCCATTATCTATCATTAGTGGCCATTAATGTCATTGGGTAGGGTTATCCGGTTAGATCACATGGAAGCCTCAAACTAAAGGTAATTAAGCCAGGTCCTCATGTTCCATGTACTGTTTTCTCTGATATACTTGTCATATATAGGATTCTGGCTTCACAGCTAGCGCACTTTTGACAGGTCAAGACGAGGATGCAAGATTATGTGCACCAGTTACTGGGTGATAGAAGCTACCTCAAAGAGGATAATTTGGTGTCTACACTCTAGTTATACCTGGTGGACTAACCTGCTGTACTATAAGAGAAGGAACCTCATCAATGTATGTAGCTATTACTGTAATTTGATTGGCTGCATATGTGTAATATAAACCCCCCCTAATGTGTAGAGGATCGATTTGTGAGATTATGAGATTATTGCAGAAATACAGTCCACTTATCATTATACAAATTGCTATCGAAGTATATAAATTAACGTAAATATAAATTCATATAAATTAAATAAATATAAATCTCACAGGTCGGTTCCCACATTATTTGGTCATCTTCGAACCGGATGACGGATTATTTGATCCTTTGAACCCACATTTGGTCATCTTAGTACCGGATGAACCAGTTAACCAAACCAGTGGATTCATTAAATATACTAGTGCAGTGTTATTTAAACAAAGCCAGTCAAGACAGCGGCGTTGCCTCGTGGGAGCTCAGGAGCCTCCCTCAGCCCAGATCAGCCTTAGTCAGCGGTTTCATGCACACCCACAGAAATTTGGTGGCGTGTTATTTCGTGAAATGACAGCGCTAATATAGAATCCAGCCAAATTAGTGACTGTGTCTTCGCGAGATTGTTCACGGATTTCGTGGTGTTACATTTCGCGAGAGATTATCTACGAATTTTGTGGACTTTATTTCGCGAGGTCACTAATAACATTTAATACTTCTAGATAATATTAGAAGTTTCATAGAGGCTAATTAAGAGGCTATTAACAATAATTGTGTATATTATTTCTCCAAATAGAGAGTTATTTAATATAAATTGCACTAGTGATCACAGTATAATATTTACTAATTGCCAACCCACAACAGGGTTGGATACTGACTAGTTGAACTATTATTGTTCATCCTAGTCCCATTATTACCATAGTCAGTTGTACTATATTGAATAACCTAACACCATTAATGAATGGTCCAGACCCTATTTTGGGTGTAATTTTTATCAACTCGAGTTGAGTTGTGTATATATAATAATTTACTTATGATCATTACACCTTTGAGTGATTAATTAGTGTCTCTACCATCCTAGGGTGATATAGAAGAGCTAACCTAAAGGTACTTCCAGTGACACTGGTTTATCACTCAAATCATTAGTGTGGATGATTGTATATATATAATGTGTATTAATTATAAGTGCTAACCTCTAGTAGAGGTAGGATTATTGCCTAGTGAGTGCGGAATTTACCCTAGGCTACCATTAGTACTTGCTCACAATTTATGAGCCAGTGGTGCCCAATTAACAAGTCACCATGACTAATCCACAGAAAGCAAAGCGTGCTTTAATATCAAGCAAACGCCAACTAACAAGAGATCTCAACCAATATGAACAGTTGTTATATGAGCCTGTAATTAATTATCGTCGGTTGAAAATACCACTGTTGCAGATTCAAACCCAATTGCATATATTGAAAGCAAATAGGAAATCTTACCAAAATCAGGTCCACGACGACGACGACATAGTAGTTGAAGATGTGGAACCATTCCTGTCTGACCTAGCACAATATGAAGAAGAAACTCAAGCCAGGTTGGAACATTTACACAGGATAATTGAATCAGAACAAATAGCAAGTACATCAAATAAAGTAGATAATGTTATGGATGATCTGGATCTTTTTGAGAATAAATGTAAAGCCAGATTAGATCCTTTAATCAACAAGGATAAAGCTTCACCCAGTAAAGCTTCACCCACTACAGCTTCACCCAATAATATACCACCAGAAATTAAGCAGTTTTCAGACAATTTATCCACAGTCTCTGTGGATTCTGAAAACCCAATACCTGAAGCTACTAAGTTAACATGCCTCCAAACTAGAGGTGAAGCTGAACCAGTAGTAGAAAATGTAAATGAAAATAGCGACAGCACTAATTTCCCAGTCCAGCCTCCTAGGAGTAATGCTGGCAATGAGAAAACTGTCATACATCTAGTACTACAGTTGCTGGATTTACCTCAACCTGATCAGACTGCTGACTCATTACAATCCTTCAGCATGGAGTTTGAGTCACTACTAAGAACATTCAGACTTAAGGTTGATATAACTACTAGTGAATGGATGACCAAAGTAGTCCTTCAACGAAAATTGTCCAGCGATATACTAGATGAATTATATGCACATCAACATAACACCATCCTGACAGTACAGGACATCACTGAAGGTTTACATTCCATCATAAACAAACGACGAGCAAATGAGGAAGTTAAAGCCTCTTGCAAGCCTTCAGAAATAGAAAATAATAGTCAATTAAAGGGTAAAACAACCACCCCAAATAAACATCAACCAATTACTCAAACATCAAGTTGCAGAAAATCTGACAATGCAGCAGCAACCTCCAAGCCTACTGTTACTAGTTCACCCAAACCGGTAACTTCCAAACGTGCAGTAGGCTGGGGGACTTGTATGTTCTGCAAAAAGAAACATTCAACATACTGTTGTGCTAATTATCCAACCAGAGACACTCGTATGGAGCGACTCCAGGAATTAGGGAGATGTGCAAGGTGTCTCAAGTCACACAACATAGACTATTGTGATACCCAATTCAACACCTGCAACAGGTGTAGAAGAGGTAGGCACCATGCAGCACTGTGCAAATATACGAAATTAACGTATTCAAGACCCAAGGTGGAAGATAGCATTCCCACCACAGTACAGTACTGCAAGGTGCAACAAACAAAGAGTGTCCAATCGGCAAAGTCTAAAGGTAATACGACTTTGCCTACTGCCCAAATTACCATCCTGAATAAGAGGGCCAAGGTCCATACCCGTGGGTTGTTTGACCAAGGATCCCAGAGAACATATATCACTAAAAAGCTGGCAGATGAATTACAATTAAGGCCTGTAGCCCAGACGTCATTCAACATCTCAGGGTTTGTAACAGATGCAGGACCTCAAGTCTACCAGGTGGTACAACCATCAGTACGTTTAGGCAGGTACGTCTGTCGAGTACAAGCCATTGTGGTGGACAAGATACCAGTAGACCTACAAGTTCAAGGTCTGAGAGCAACAGCCAAATTCCTGAGAAATAGAGGAATAAAATTGGCAGATAATATTAAGTCTGATCACCTCACCGACTTCGGTCTCCTTGTAGGGACAGACTATTGCCATCGATTCATCGGTAGCCCTACTAAATATCAGGGTATAACCATGTTAAACTCTGCAGGAGGTAAATTAATCTCAGGCCCAGTATCAAGCCTGAGGAGACCTATGCCTGCAGATAAACAATACCAGTAGAAATCTAAATTTGTCAGCTGATTATATTTCTCCAGTAGCATTATACTAAGGAGATTACAGCTGACTATACCAACAGAAGTTGATGTTAGTATCATCATTTAAAGCTGGAGATGAGTTCATGAGGCCTCAGTGGCAAATCAGTGAACAGTAGCCTAAAACAGCTACAAGTCACTGCGACCAATGTCACTGATCCCACTGCAGTCTCAGAACCATACTTTACTTTAATGATGAGCTATTCAATCTTCTGAATCAATTAACTAAATTAAACCCCAATAAATCTGATGACTGATTTGATACATTTATTATTTAATCAAGATGTATTCCATGGGCCTCAGTGTTTATATATCAGTGACCAGTTACCTGAAGAAACTTCAAGTTATATCTAATGTCACTGATCTCACTGCAGTCCCTGAATCATACTTGACTGTAGTACTTGATCACATCCAGTCTTCTGGGTTAAATAATATGTAATAAGGCTTGAATATTAGCCTTTCAAGAATTGACAGGGAAATGAAATCGCATTAGACTTCTAACCCTTGCAACTCTAGTACGGGACATCCGTCCTGTACGAACAGACACACAAATGTGTGATTACTAACTACTAACATCAAATTAATCAAATAATTCGAAGGAGGAGTATCGGTGTTCGTCTGTTCTAATTAGGACTTCGACCCGTGAGCAGCCCCTGGGGAATTATGTCGGAAAATCCGACACCATTTAATAATCATACAGATAATAGCTGTATTACCAACAAGTTACCCATAGAAAACGTAACTTGTAGTGGAATTACCGTCTAAAGAAAACGGGATATCATCACCACATACCATTATAATTCACCAGCTATTCTGCTGGGAATTATTCTTAAATACATTAGTCTTTGGACTTTACCATCATAAAAACATCTTATATAAATTAACTTAATTATCAATATTAAAGTAGAGTAAATGTGACCCTTCTATCACTTTCTGAAATCTGGACAAAGTAGGCCAGGCGTCAGAGTGGGGAAGGAGGGCAGCCATTGTTGTTGTTTATACGAGACCAGAGGCTCACACGGGAACAAATTCGGCTCCTGTTAAATTTACTTGGACGTAGTGTTATGGAAACTAAAAGTGTACCATTATCAACACGCTGTCTACAAATTCAAGTTAAGTGTCTATCCGAAACCCATTATCTATCATTAGTGGCCATTAATGTCATTGGGTAGGGTTATCCGGTTAGATCACATGGAAGCCTCAAACTAAAGGTAATTAAGCCAGGTCCTCATGTTCCATGTACTGTTTTCTCTGATATACTTGTCATATATAGGATTCTGGCTTCACAGCTAGCGCACTTTTGACAGGTCAAGACGAGGATGCAAGATTATGTGCACCAGTTACTGGGTGATAGAAGCTACCTCAAAGAGGATAATTTGGTGTCTACACTCTAGTTATACCTGGTGGACTAACCTGCTGTACTATAAGAGAAGGAACCTCATCAATGTATGTAGCTATTACTGTAATTTGATTGGCTGCATATGTGTAATATAAACCCCCCCTAATGTGTAGAGGATCGATTTGTGAGATTATGAGATTATTGCAGAAATACAGTCCACTTATCATTATACAAATTGCTATCGAAGTATATAAATTAACGTAAATATAAATTCATATAAATTAAATAAATATAAATCTCACAGGTCGGTTCCCACACCCCCCTGCATCGCCCGACATGCCCCCGGTGGTTGTTGTCCCCCCTCCGGGTGTTCCGGTGGCTCCTGTCGCTGGTCAATTCGCTGTGCCAGTTGCTCCAGAGGGTCTTCCGGATGGTCTGTGCGAGTCGTCTTCATCTTCCTCGTCTCCTGCTGCTGCGCCTGGTCATGCACCCTCGCCAGATGTTACGGCTGTGCTGGGTGTTGGGGGGGCTGCGGAGCGTCCTGCTGTGTGCGGCCCGGTTCCCCCTGTGGTTGAGGCTGCTGCCGTACTGCGACGGGCGTCGGTTCGCCCAGTTTGTGAGGCCCGTGGTTCTGGGTCCGCCTCCGGCTGTGAGGATGTGCGGCCAGTGCCCAAGCGTTCCAAGCGTTCTTCTACTGCTTGGGCTGATGTGGAGGACTTCGACGCGGGTGGAGCTTCGGACAATGATGTGGCGGTTCCGGGTGCTTTGCGCTCTACGTCGCTGGTGGTTGCTGACGTCCATGTGTCTGCTGTTGACGATGGCTGTGCGTATGATTTACCTCCTGTTCTTTCTCCTGCAGAAGGTTCTCCGCAGTGGGGGGTGGTTGCTCCTACAGACGTGGGTGGTGAGGGTTCTGGTGCGAGCCGAGGTCTCAAGCTGGTGCTGAAGAAGGATGCCAAGTGTGGGGGGTCCCAGCAGGTACAACGTCCGGTGGTTGACGCGGGGCCCTGTGAGGCAGCCGAGGAGGCTCCCAGTGCGCTGCCCATTGCCCGGCCTCGTGGGAAAGAGCCTCTCCCTCTCGTCTTGGCCTCCGACGTGGCGTATGATGATAAGAATCCTTTGCCGTTTGAAATTGTTGACCGCGTGCGTCCTGTTCCGTGGTGCCCTTCTTCCATCTGGGTTCAGCGGGCTCGGTGTTTTATTGTGGGTGTGCCGGAGTTGATGCCTGATCCTCGTACGGTTCATAATGAACCTGTTCCGGAGGACGTCATGTTACTTTGGGAGGCGTATTGTGTTCGATTCCCTTCGGTGGAGTGGCCGGATAAGTATGAGAATTTTGAGTATTCTGTGTGCTTGCTGTGTGTTTGGTGCGTGCTTGGACCTGTGGTTTGTTTGCAATGTGTTGTACCTATTGTGCGCCCTTCAGGCCGGTGTTATGTTTGTTCTCATGACCGTTGTTTTGTTGTATTTCTTGTATTTCCGGTATTGTTGTTTCTTTTTCCTGTGTTTCATTATGTTTCTGTTCATTGTTGTGTTTTTGTTGTCGGCCCTTCAGGCCGGTATTTAGTGTCTTTGTATAAATTTGTATTAATTTGTTTTGTGCTGAATTGTCTTGTTATGTTTCTTGATGTACTTTCTGTTGTGTTTTATTCTCGGTCCTTCAGGCCAGTGCATGTATGTTGTTGTGTTTGTACCTGTTTTGTTTTCAGGTGTGCGTGTTTTGCTTGTTTATTTTTATTGTTTATTTTGGCCTCGCCCTTTGTTACGGGGCGGATGGCTTGGTGTGGGTGTTTTTATTCCTGTATTGTTTATGCTGTACCTGGTGTTTTCATATTGCTTTACCTGTTGTACGTGTTTGTTCTTTATGTTTTGTGTGGAGTGTATTGTGATTGTCCTGTAATGTTTTCTGTTATGCCTCTTGATGTATGTTTTGTTTTGTGATGTTACAATGGCTAGTTTGCCATTGTCTTGTGTTTTGTGCCTTGATGTATGCTGTGTTTTTCTATGCATTTATCGTGTTTGTGTTTTGTTGTGCTATGCTGTCGGCCCTTCTGGCCAGTGGTCTATTGTTTTAGTTTGTTCTGTTCTGTATTATGTATTGTTTTTATTGTATTTAAATTGCATGCTTTGCATGTAAAAATAAAAAAAAATAAAAAAAAATAAAAAAAACTTCAAGCGCAGATCAATCCACACAGCTCAATTCCACAGCAAATTGCACTGAAAAAATAAGAACAACAGTTACAAGACGAAATGAAAAGAAATGAAAAAAATACAAAAATAAACTATACTCACGAAACGAACGGTATGATAAAGCACACAGCTCAATTCCAACACAATGTCTCACAAAATAATTATATCAAAAATAAAATAAACAGAAATCTTAGAAAATTCAATTTATCAATGCAATTGGAAACATTGTAATGGTATCGTAACATATATAGTATAAAATGTGTGGCTCTTACATGCAACAGATGGCACTGTTTAAAAAAAAAACATGTTTTTACCTGTCACAGGTGTGGCATCTATATAGTAGGTATATAAAAACACGCGCATATTCGAATGAAACGTTGTGTCAAAATTTCAAAGCAATCGGTGAAGAACTTTCGAAGATTAGAGCATGTGTTGTTCTTACGTCCAACAGATTGCCCTGTTTAAAAAAAAAAAAACATGTTTTTTCCTGTCACAGGTGAGGCAGGCATATAGTAGGTATATAAAAACACGCGCCTATTCGAATGCAAAATTGTGTCAAAATTTCAAAGCAATCGGTAAAGAGGTTTCGAAGATTTCCCTCATTTGAAAAAAACATGAAAAACACAGTTTAAAAAAACAAAACATGTTTTTTCCCGTCACAGATGTGACATCTATATAATATGTACATAAAACCCGCTCAGATGCGAATGGAACATTGTGTGAAAATTTCAAAGCATTCGGTGAAGAACTTTTGGTGATTAGCGATTTTGAACAAACGAACAATTCCATTTTTATTAATATAGATAATGTGTGTTGCTCTTACATGCAACAGATGGCTCTTTTTTATGGATGGTTTTACCTGTCACAGGTGTGGCATCAATATTTATACTCAGGAAATAAACGGCATGGTAAACAACACAGCTCAATTGCAACGCAATGTCACACAAAATAATTAAATCAAAATGAAAATCAATGAAAATTCAATTTATCAATATAACTGGAAACATTGAAATGGAATCATATTAAATTTAGCATAGCGTGTGTTGCCCTTACGTGCAACAAATGGCGCTATTTTTCAAACAAACACGTTTTTACCTGTCATAGGTGTGGCATCTATATAGTAGGTATATATAAAAACTTATACGTATTCGAATGGAACGTTGTGTCAAAATTTTAAAGCAATCAGTGAAGAACTTTTGGATATCATAGCTTGTGTTGCTGTTACGTCCAACAGATGGCACTGTTTAAAAAAAAAACATGTTTTTACCTGACACAGGTGTGGTATCTATATATTAAGTATATAAAAACACGCTCCTATTCGTATGCAACGTTGAGTCTAAATTTCAAAGCAATCGGTAAAGGGGTTTCGAAGATTTTCCTCTCATGAAAAACACAGTTTATCCAAAAAGCATGTTTTTTTTCTCGTAGCAAACGTGACATCTATATAATAAGTATATAAAAACCTGCTCGGAAGCGAATGGAACCTTGCGTCAAAATTTCAAAGCAATCGGTGAAGAACTTTCGGAGATCAGCGATTTTGAAAAAAACGAACATTTCCATTTTATTTATATAGATTAAACATTAAGACATTTACAATGACAATAATAATGATTTTAAAAAATGTGCAAACATTTCTCAAATGCATTTCAAATGCATGTGCATTTCTTATTTTCTCAATTAACTTGTAAGAGTAACGAACCTCGTCGTAAGACAGTCTTCAATCTTCTTATAAAAATACTTTATTCATCCAAATACTAATTAAAGTAAACCTGCTAGCCCGTCTTCGTCCAAATACCATTTAAAGTAATCCTGTCTATATGGTTCCTCAGTCAGTCAGTCAGTCACGTCAGTAAGTGTTTACTGAATGTGGTAATCATTTTCTAGTTTAGTTTTAAGTTTTGCATCTAAAAAAGAAAATAATATTATCATCTATGTCGTCTATATGTTGTTGTCTCACTCAGTCAAGTCAGTAAGTGTTTACTGAATGTGTGAATCATTTCTTGTGTGTACATTTTTTATCTTTAAAGTAATAATAATACGATCATCAAGCTTATCTATATGGTGTCTCAGTCAGTCAGTCAGTCAAGTCAGTAAGTGTTTACTGAATGTGTGAATGATTTCTTGTGCGTACATTTTTTTTAGCTTAGTTTAAAGTTTTTCATCAATAAGTTTTAATAATAATAATAATAATAATAATACGATCATCAAGCCTGTCTATGCTGACTCAGTCATTTAGCCAGTCAAGTCAGTAAGTGTTTACTGAATGTGTGAATCATTTCTTGTATGTGTACATTTTCATCTTTAAAGTAATAATAATAATACGATCATCAAGCCCGTCTATATAGTCAGTCAGTCAGTCGGTCGGTCAAGACAGTAAGCATTTCCTGTATGTGGTAATCATTATCTAGTTTAGTTTAAAGTTTTTCATCTCTAAAGTAATAATAATACGAACATCAAGCCCATCTATATGCTGACTCAGTCAGTCAGCCAGTCAAGTCAGTAAGTGTTTACTGAATGTGGGAATCATTTACTTGTGTGTACATTTTTTAGCATCTCTCCAGCTGAGACAATAGTGAAATAAGATCAACATGATTAAAAACAAACTGAGTCAGTTTATCATTGTGTGTAGTCTTTCATCCTGAAATCGCAGATATCGGCTTATGTACAACTAAATGATAATAAAGACCAAGCCCGACATTGAGCCATTTAGCGTTGTGTCATTTGCCACCTGTTAGCGAGCCCCGTCTGACATCCACGCGCTCTCTCTCTGTCTCTCTCTTGGGAGATGACAGCTCGCCTCTCCAGTGGTTACCCCTCATTAGGTCAGCAAAAGCAGAGACTGTTGTTATCATAGCGGGACAATGAAAATAGAATATTCACCACTCTTAATATTTTTATTCAGTAACTGCTAAACATAATGTAGGTACATATTTTTATTTTTATCAAGGTAGAACAAACATTACTGAATGATAAAGGAGATAATATCCCAAGTACGGCAAAACACATCACGATTTTTACACTCTCACGAGTGAAGTTTCAGCCTTTTTTTTTATTTTTTTGTCTATAGGCAAGCGATTGATACATTGTTTCATCAGACGTTTAGGAAGAGGTGGTATAGATATTATATTTTTCACTGCTATTAAAACTATCGCTGCTTGTGCTATCAATATAGCTACTTCTATTAAGATCATCCCCCAACTCTGATCCTTCGCAATAAGGTAAAATTTTCTTCGTCACCATCACCTTCATTAGGCAAATTGGGCCTTGCATAGTAGACTGAGAAGTGCATTCTGGCTACTAGGTACGACATTATATATATATATATATATATATATATATATATATATATATATATATATATATATATATATATATATATATATATATATATATATTATTAAATATGACCGAAAAAGTAAGATTAATAATTCTAACACGAATTTTCTCAATCTTTCGTACATTATGCTTCACTGTTGGAGGTAAATCAAAAATCACTTCTCCAAAATTCATTTTTATTTCTAGTCTGACGCGACACGGGCGCGTTTCGTAAAACTTATTACATTTTCAAAGACTTCACAAATACACAACTGATTAGAACTTGCGTTTCCCTGATTTTATATCTACGTTTGAGTGAGGTGGGAAGGGTGATGTGGCATTACATTTGAGTGAGGTGGGAAGGATGATGTGGCATTAACACAAGACAGAACACTAGAGGATATTAATAGGGTATTAAAAGTATCAACACAAGACAGAACAGAAACAATGGGTATTGAATAGAAGTGTTTGTAGAAAGCCTATTGGTCCATATTTCTTGATGCTTCTATATTGGAGCGGAGTCTTGAGGTGGGTAGAATATAGTTGTGCAATAATTGGCTGTTGATTGCTGGTGTTGACTTCTTGATGTGTAGTGCCTCGCAAACGTCAAGCCGCCTGCTATCGCTGTATCTATCGATGATTTCTGTGTTATTTCACAGAATACACAGAAACTGTGTTGTTTCATCAATAGATACAGCGATAGCAGGCGGCTTGACGTTTGCGAGGCACTACACATCAAGAAGTCAACACCAGCAATCAACAGCCAATTATTGCACAACTATATTCTACCCACCTCAAGACTCCGCTCCAATATAGAAGCATCAAGAAATATGGACCAATAGGCTTTCTACAAACACTTCTATTCAATACCCATTGTTTCTGTTCTGTCTTGTGTTGATACTTTTAATACCCTATTAATATCCTCTAGTGTTCTGTCTTGTGTTAATGCCACATCATCCTTCCCACCTCACTCAAATGTAATGCCACATCACCCTTCCCACCTCACTCAAATGTAGATATAAAATCAGGGAAACGCAAGTTCTAATCAGTTGTGTATTTGTGAAGTCTTTGAAAATGTAATAAGTTTTACGAAACGCGCCCGTGTCGCGTCAGACTAGAAATAAAAATGAATTTTGGAGAAGTGATTTTTGATTTACCTCCAACAGTGAAGCATAATGTACGAAAGATTGAGAAAATTCGTGTTAGAATTATTAATCTTACTTTTTCGGTCATATTTAATAATATATGTCTACAGGAAAGACTGCTACCAAAATATACTAATATATATATATATATATATATATATATATTATATATATATATATATTATATTATATATATATATATATATATAATATATATATATATATATATATATATATATATATATATATATATATATATATATATATATATATATATATATATCTATATCATTGAATATGACCGCATATTCTGTATATACTATCATCTGATTTAGGGTTTCTATCCCTCTAACTATTTTTCTAGATTCAAGGCTTAGCTGAAAGAGGAGTTCTCCAAAACTCATTTTCGTTATTTCATGGTGAAGAGAAAAGTTAATTACTATAGAATGTATTACACTTATTTATACAATTTGCACAACATTTCGAACCTCCATGGTTCACTCTCAAGAGAAAAGAAATTACAGAACTCGTTAATTTATACCAGTGAGGGGTCAGGTGATAAACAAGTACAATAGAGGTAATGACAAGGGGGATACATAGTGGATAAATGGGGAATAAATGGGGGAACGAAGCACATACAAAGATTAATCAGGTGTAATAGGCCTGTTATGTTGAGCAGTATCTTCTGTGCTGGCATCGTTATATTCCGGTCTTACTTATATTCCTTACTCTCATGGTGGGTAGAGTAAATAGTTCCATAATTTGGGTGTTCATGGTAGGTTGTTTTATTCTTATGTGAATTGCTTCAAGAATTTGTAATCTTCTTGCATCTTGGGTTCTGTCTATTATGCAGGTATTTTTGTTCAACATTTCTCTTGTTAGAGTAATGTCATGGGCTTGTCTCATGTGATTCCTGGGGGCACCGGATTGAAGATGACAGGTCAAACGTCTCATCAGCTTGGTCGACGTCATACCTATGTACTTAGATTGAAGGTTACATCCTTCGTGGGGGCAAGTGTACATGTATACAACGCTTGACTGCTGTAGAGGGTTCTCCGTCAGCTTAATAAGGAGGTCGGTAGTCTTCTTTGTTTTATAGAATATGATCAGGTCTATGTTTTGGTCAGGAATAGTGCTTTTTACGCCTTTACGAATTATTTTCTTCATTTTTTTCTCCTTTTTATGTTCACTGTTATAGTTGATTTGTAATATAATTTTATTGGAGGTGTTGTGGTTTCTGTACTAGGTTCAGGCTTGTACCATCGGTCCAGGTGTCTTCTTATAGCGGTGTTTTTTTCCGTGTTGCTATATCCGTTGTTCACCAGTACCTGAGTTATTCTTTCAAACTCTCTACTTACTTTGCTCCATTCGGAGCAGTATGTAAGCGCTCGACGAATATAAGCATTGAGAACACTGTTTTTTTTTTATCTTTGAGGGCACTTACTCTTTCCGTTCAGGCATAATCCTATGTTGGTAGGTTTTGTATATACGTTGGTGCTTAAAGAGGTTCCTGTTTTTGTTATTAGTACATCTAAGAAAGACAGACTGTTATTTTCACTATTTTCATGTGTAAATCGGAGTACTGACTCTCTCTCTTGATAGCTTTTTTAGATCAATTAGTTCTTTACTTTACAATTTACTATGAGGAATTGTTACGGCCCTCTCGGGACGCAACGGGGTTCTTGCTCTGATGTTGTTAGAGGAAGATATATGTATCCGTTCCCGAGCCAGTAGTGGCTATCAAGGGATGAGATCCGTGACGCAAGTAACTTAAAGGGAGTAGGGAAAGAAAGCTAAGAACTTAATATAATATAATGTCCATCACCGTTTAAATATATAAAATAAATGAGTGCACATAGGGGGAGGGGTATTAACACTTTACAAGGGGATTAATCCTCAATCGATGTCTTCTACTGAAGACGCTGGTGCCATAACTCTCGGTGCCTTCTTCGTGGCCTCACGACGTGTCCTCTGAGAATGCCGAGCCTACCCGGGCCACAGGTCAGCCAAAACACAGGTCCACTGGGGGCACCGTCGTGGAGGCCGTCAACCACACGTCCAGCTGGTCTGCTGGCAGGTACTGAGCCACCAAGGCTGGTACGGCCACTCCACGAACGATATAAGGGGTACGCCCTAGACAGGAGTCTCGTGTGATATCACCAATCACCCTCCTGTCCTCAATACCCCAGTGGATGATCGTCTCCAACAGTCGGTCCCGGGTAAATCCTTTCACTGCCACTCCACTGGCAGGCTAACACACCACAGTGTTCTTCCGGGGGGACGACGTCACAACAGCTGCAGCAAACTTCACAGTATGGAGACTGGCTGCCTCGGGTAGACTGACTCCACTTCCATCACAGTGGTCCCAGGTCGGCTCTGTAAGCAGACACGTCATCAATAACTGGGACACTAAAGCACCTCACTTACGGGTTCGGGCGCAAACACCTGACGTATCCAGTCCATAGATGGCGCTGTCGTCGGAGCACCACCTCACCAGAGGTCAGGAGCGGCTGTGTTGTGAGCTGCACAGGACTGGAAACTGGCCCTTGTGGCCGATATTCGCCGTCCTCATCCGGTGTCGTCGTTCGTTTGGCGGGGGTTTCGGGAGCTGACCCACAGATGGCGTAGTTGTTACTGCTCCTTGCTCGGATGCTGGATCCGGGTTCGTAACAGGAATATGTCATCTACATAACGGCAGTATACAGTTGGTTTTTGTTTACTACTGAAAACTCCATCTTCGATGGTTCCCATTTAAAAATTAGCGAATAATACTCCTAAGGGGGAGCCCATTGCTACTCCTTCTTTTTGTAGATACATGTTCCCTCTCGGACTGATGAAAGGAGCTTTATTTGTACATGCCTCGAGAAGGCTCTTCAAATGTGGCTCGGGTATGTCTAATTTGGGACTGCTTTCGTCTCTGTATACTCTGTCCAGTATCAGTTCAATGGTTGTGTCGACTGGGACGTTAGTAAATAGGGATTCGACGTCCAGGGAAGCAATGATTCCATCGGGCTGTGTAATTTTGATTAATTCTAGGAAATCTGCTGATGATTGTAGACTATAGTTGCTTGGAGTGTATGGAGTTAGGAGTTCATCGTCTTTTTGCCAGGTGATAGGTTGGAGTTGGTATTTGGCTGATTATTGGGAGTAGTGGGTTACCCGGTTTGTGTGTCTTAACATTGCCATAAGCATATCCTAAGCCATAGTCGCCCTGGAGTTGAGTGAAATGAACACTACCTTTCTTTGTGTCGATTGCAGTTTTGTTCACTTTTCGTTTAATGTCTTCCACAGGGTTCCTCGTGATTTGTTGAAATTTAGTGTCATCTCTAAGGATATCGCTAATTTTGTTCATGTAATCTTGGGTTGGAATCAACACAAATGCTGCTGTCTTATCGGCTATTCTTATTGTTACATCT